>NC_053391.1:698014774-698267226 GCF_905171765.1 Bufo bufo | reverse complement strand
AAAAACTCAAAACTGTCAGGAATAACTCTGAGTCTATCATACATATACAAACGCAAAATACAAATGCAATAGCACTCTGCAACCAGCACTCTGCCCTGCCTCTATGCTGGATGAGGCATTGGTGTACATTTTGGCCAAAGCGTAATAAGCCACTCACCACGTCAAGGTCGCCTCTATTTGAGTGGTCCCTAACACTAGTTCCTACCTGTTTATGGGCCATGACAGCCACACAAAATCCAGGAAATGCAGGTGCAGCATGCACGCCAAGCACACTCTGCTTTTAACCCCGTCCGGTGCCATTACAGCTTTCATCGGATCCAGGGATGCAAGTACAACATGCATGCTGAGCCCACCATTATCTTCTCCTGGAGCCAAATGCTACTGGTAGGTGCTATATAAGCAGACTCAGTTTTATACTGACTTAAAACCAGCCTCCAGGCAGACTAACTGTCAGGTGTGCATGACTGCATGGAGATCGCCACGCCTCCAATATATACTACAAAGAAAAAATGTGGGGGGTTCAGTCAGCACAACCCTGTATGCAGGTGCACATCACTATGGCGAAATACATATACAAAGAAAAGACACAAATGTTGGTACATATTACTTAAACTATCAAGTGTCCACAATTGACTTGGATCTATCCAACAATTTTATCATTATTATTTATCATCCATATCTTTTTCTATATTATTATTTTTATTTTTATATTTTTTCTTTTTTCAATTTTTATAATACTGCCTCCTATGTATAAGAATATAACTACTATAATACTGCTCCTATGTACAAGAATATAACTACTATAATACTGCCTCCTATGTACAAGAATATAACTACTATAATACTGCCTCCTATGTATAAGAATATAACTACTATAATACTGCTTCTATGTACAAGAATATAACTACTATAATACTGCCCCTATGTACATGAATATAACTACTATAATACTGCTCCTATGTACAAGAATATAACTACTATAATACTGCCTCCTATGTACAAGAATATAACTACTATAATACTGCCTCCTATGTATAAGAATATAACTACTATAATACTGCTCCTATGTACAAGAATATAACTACTATAATACTGCCCCTATGTACATGAATATAACTACTATAATACTGCTCCTATGTACAAGAATATAACTACTATAATACTGCCTCCTATGTACAGGAATATAACTACTATAATACTGCCTCCTATGTATAAGAATATAACTACTATAATACTGCTCCTATGTACAAGAATATAACTACTATAATACTGCCCCTATGTACATGAATATAACTACTATAATACTGCTCCTATGTACAAGAATATAACTACTATAATACTGCCTCCTATGTACAAGAATATAACTACTATAATACTGCCTTCTACGTACAAGAATATAACTACTATAATACTGCTCCTACGTACAGGAATATAACTACTATAATACTGCCTCCTATGTACAAGAATATAACTACTATAATACTGCCTCCTATGTACAGGAATATAACTACTATAATACTGCTCCTATGTACAAGAATATAACTACTATAATACTGCTCCTATGTACAAGAATATAACTACTATAATACTGCTCCTATGTACAAGAATATAACTACTATAATACTGCTCCTATGTACAAGAATATAACTACTATAATACTGCCTCCTGTGTACAAGAATATAACTACTATAATACTGCCCCTATGTACATGAATATAACTACTATAATACTGCCTCCTATGTACAAGAATATAACTACTATAATACTGCTCCTATGTACAAGAATATAACTACTATAATACTGCTCCTATGTACAAGAATATAACTACTACAATACTGCTCCTATGTACAAGAATATAACTACTATAATACTGCTTCTATGTACAAGAATATAACTACTATAATACTGCTCCTATGTACAAGAATATAACTACTATAATACTGCTCCTATGTACAAGAATATAACTACTATAATACTGCTCCTATGTACAAGAATATAACTACTATAATACTGCTCCTATGTACAAGAATATAACTACTATAATACTGCCTCCTATGTACAAGAATATAACTACTATAATACTGCTCCTATGTACAAGAATTTAACTACTATAATACTGCTCCTATGTACAGGAATATAACTACTATAATACTGCTCCTATGTACAAGAATATAACTACTATAATACTGCTCCTATGTACAAGAATATAACTACTATAATACTGCTCCTATGTACAAGAATATAACTACTATAATACTGCTCCTCTGTACAAGAATATAACTACTATAATACTGCTCCTATGTACAAGAATATAACTACTATAATACTGCTCCTATGTACAAGAATATAACTACTATAATACTGCTCCTATGTACAAGAATATAACTACTATAATACTGCCTCCTGTGTACAAGAATATAACTACTATAATACTGCTCCTATGTACAAGTATATAGCTACTATAATACTGCTCCTATGTACAAGAATATAACTACTATAATACTGCTCCTATGTACAAGAATATAACTACTATAATACTGCTCCTATGTACAAGAATATAACTACTATAATACTGCTCCTATGTACAAGAATATAACTACTATAATACTGCTCCTATGTACAAGAATATAACTACTATAATACTGCTCCTCTGTACAAGAATATAACTACTATAATACTGCCCCTATGTACAAGAATATAACTACTATAATACTGCTCCTATGTACAAGAATATAACTACTATAATACTGTTCCTATGTACAAGAATATAACTACTATAATACTGCTCCTATGTACAAGAATAGAACTACTATAATACTGCCTCCTATGTACAAGAATATAACTACTATAATACTGCTCCTATGTACAAGAATAGAACTACTATAATACTGCCTCCTATGTACAAGAATATAACTACTATAATACTGCTCCTATGTACAAGAATATAACTACTATAATACTGCTCCCATGTACAAGAATATAACTACTATAATACTGTCTCCTATGTACAAGAATATAACTACTATAATACTGCTCTTATGTACAGGAATATAACTACTATAATACTGCCTCCTATGTACAGGAATATAACTACTATAATACTGCCTCCTATGTACAGGAATATAACTACTATAATACTGCCTCCTATGTACAAGAATATAACTACTATAATACTGCCTCCTATGTACAAGAATATAACTACTATAATACTGCTCCTATGTACAAGAATATAACTACTATAATACTGCCTCCTATGTACAAGAATATAACTACTATAATACTGCTCCTATGTACAAGAATATAACTACTATAATACTGCCCCTATGTACAAGAATATAACTACTATAATACTGCTCCTATGTACAAGAATATAACTACTATAATACTGCTCCTATGTACAAGAATATAACTACTATAATACTGCTCCTATGTACAAGAATATAACTACTATAATACTGCCTCCTATGTACAAGAATATAACTACTATAATACTGCTCCTATGTACAAGAATATAACTACTATAATACTGCTCCTATGTACAAGAATATAACTACTATAATACTGCTCCTATGTACAAGAATATAACTACTATAATACTGCTCCTGTGTACAAGAATATAACTACTATAATACTGCTCCTATGTACAGGAATATAACTACTATAATACTGCTCCTATGTACAAGAATATAACTACTATAATACTGCTCCTATGTACAAGAATATAACTACTATAATACTGCCTCCTATGTACAGGAATATAACTACTATAATACTGCTCCTATGTACAAGAATATAACTACTATAATACTGCCTCCTATGTACAAGAATATAACTACTATAATACTGCTCCTATGTACAAGAATATAACTACTAGAATACTGCTCCTATGTACAAGAATATAACTACTATAATACTGCTCCTATGTACAAGAATATAACTACTATATTACTGCCTCCTATGTACAAGAATATAACTACTATAATACTGCTCCTATGTACAAGAATATAACTACTATAATACTGCTCCTATGTACAGGAATATAACTACTATAATACTGCTCTTATGTGCAAGAATATAACTACTATAATACTGCCTCCTAGCTGAGAGGACGTGTGTAGGTGGTTCTCCTCATGTCAGGAGCTAGCCCAGGGAGGGGTCACCCTGGGCGGGGATACTCCCCAGGCAAGGCCCCTGCTCCAAGGCCTACTCTGGGAAACAATTCCCAGACATCTCAACCTGTGGATGAAAATCCCAAAGTTCTTGTGAAGAAAATGAATGTCAGCGGTAATGTCGTCAGCGGTCCAAGTCAAGGTGTCAGCAGTCTTTATGGAGGAAGAAGCCAAGAAGTAAAGAAAGTAACAGCAGAGAAGAAAGCAGCCGCAGTAAGTAAGAGTGTGATGAAGCCATCGACCAGTGTGAATGTGCAGCGTCCAGAATACCCTGAGGGAAGAGGCCAGCAGACTGTGCAGGAGGTGAAGACTCCATTGCGGCCGGCAGGTGTGCAGCCCTCACCCTCCCCATGCAGACAGAGAAGAACTTCTCTGGAGAGACAGACCATACAGCAAAATCTGCAGCAAAATGTCCTGATAACTTCTGACCGTACGAGATCTGGAAGCAGCAGCAAGAAAGATGCAAAAAGTGTGGATGAAACCAAAGAAGGTAAAGCAGGAAGGTTACCAGGTGCAGCCACTGGAGAAAACCTGGGAGCCGGTCTCCAACCTGGGGATTGTGCACCCACCGCAGTGACCGCAACATGTCCAAAGCCACAAGTGTCTTCACCAGCAGTGCAGAGACCTGGGCTGGACACAAGCGGAGCCACTACACCTGTGAGTCCACAGCCTGCAATACCCAGCAATGGACAGTCTGCTGGAGGGGGAGAGCGCGCACCTGAGCTGAGCCTCGCTGACAAAATCCCAGCACTGGTGCAGAGAATGGAGACTCTGAGAAGAGAGAAACTGCAGCTTCAGAAGCAGATAGACTGCATGTACAAGCTGAAGGCAGCAAACCCTGACCGCCAGGAGCTGCACGACCGCAAGCTGAGCTCCCTGGCCATACAGCTCGCTGACACCGTAAGGGAGATGGACTCTGTCCTGGAACAACTAGGACCAGTTGGAGAGACTTATAGGAACCAGCAGCGCTTTGTATCAGAATTTTTCCAAGATGGCGCCCGGCAGTCCCATGGAAAACCCTTACTGCAGCCAGCAAGTTTTTCCTTTAAAGAAGGAAGTCTGTACAAAGGGGAAGCAAGCGTCCAGCAGCAGCAAGCACCTGAAGCAGTTCCTAGCATGGCACTACAAGTCCCAGCATCCACTACTCTGCAGGAGGAATGTGGCCTGTTACCTGAAGGTAACCCTGTAGTAGCAGTGCAGTCACCACAAGAGTCTGGGGGCAGCACTGAGCACATGGACTGTGGACTCCTAACAGAAGGTAACAGTGCAGCAGCACATGAAACTGCTATTACTGAGCCAGGTCCTCAGGACTGTGCTGTGCAGGGCGGTACTGCTGAGGACATCCATGTACAGGACAGTACTGCTGAGCATATTCATGTGTCTGAGGATACTGCTAAGAACATTCAAGTGTCTGATGATGTTGATGATACTGTGTGTGATAATACGCTATGTGATACTGCTCTGTCAGGGGAGGGTGCACCACAGTCTGTTTGGGATCTGGGATCCTCTGGGGAATCAGGCCAGTCTGTGGATCCCTCTGTTAATGTTGGTGACACTGATGGTGTGGAGGGGTCAGTACAATCTAATGTACAGGAGTTTCCCCCGTTAGTTACACAGACAGCACCAGAACCCCCTAGTACAGGAGGCCAGCAGCCTACACAAGGCTCACAAGGACAGCAAAATAGTGGACCTGGTCACACCTCCTCTGGGAATGCCTGGAGCCGTGGCTCACCATCATTTAGGTCAAACACCAGTTATACCGGCCAGGCTTTTAAGAGGAGGAACGTGGTCAGGTTCAAGCATAGAGGTGCCAAGGAAGAGCTGCCCGATAGGAGGTATGTCATCAGAGAGTTGCTATGTAAGCAAATGGGCTTCCAGCCATCCAACATCCTGGCTGTCATAAACCTCCCGGACAGGCAGGGCTTTGACATCAGCTTTAAGCTTATGTCTGATCTCTATCTCTTCTGGGCTAGCTTCACCAGGTTCAGAGAAGAAGAGGGCTGGAATAAGTTCAGTTTTATCCCCATCTCTAAGCCAGATACTGTTAACGTCACCATCATCTTCTGGAATGAGTCGGTTCCCCACCAGGACATTGTAGTTTGGCTGAGGAGACATTGTGACCTTATGTCCGAACTCACTAAAACCAGAGATGAAGACGGTATCTGGACTGGGGGGTGGAAGGTCTTGGTGAAGCTCCATCAGCACCACAATATAACCCAACATCTGCCCAATTCTTTCTTCATTGGCAGGGAGAAGGGTGTGTGCTTCTACGCGGGTCAGCCTAGAAAGTGCTTTAAGTGTGGGAAGACCGGTCACTTAGCGAGTGCGTGCACCATGGTGAAGTGCAACCTGTGCGGTGAGATTGGTCATGTCAGTGCCAACTGCCAGGTCATTAGGTGTAATTTGTGTGGTACGATTGGTCATTCCCACAGGGACTGTCCCATCGCCTGGCACAACATAAGCAAGGACTTTCCTGATGATGACCTACTGGAAGGGATAGATGACCTAGAGGAGGACACGTTGTTATCGGGGTCAGTACCAACAGGGCCAGAGCCTCAACAGGACTTACCAGACAGTGATCCAGTACAAACCCAACCCCAGTCAGATATCATTGAGGGGAACATGGAGGTGGTCACACAGGCTGTAGACACAGAGGCTGTCTCTTCTTCTGCTCCAGTGTTCACCACTGGGGAGAATAAGCAGCCTAAAAGAAAGAAAAAAGATAAGTCCAGCCGTAAGCCTGAGGGTGAGTGGACCACTGTCCGAAAGCCAAGTAAGGTGAAAGTGGACAGTAGACCAGATGGGACAGTGACCGCCAATAGATTCAGTGTCTTGTCGGAGTCAGACGCAGAGGCAGAAATGGAAAGTGAGTTGAAACGTATGATGGCCGAGTATGATGAGGACCCAAGTGATGATCCTCCTTCTAAAAAGAGACCTTTTCAAGTTGAGGAACAGTATGATTCAGACATGGAAACTGGTGGTGGTCAGCGGGAGTGCTCAGACTCTGATATATGATGATGGGGTCCATCTCTCTGTTTCTTCTACTTTTGTTTTATTTTAATGGCTGATTTTTATATTAAAGTCATTTCCAGCAACGTAAATAGCATGAAAGTGAGGAGAACAAGGCATGCTGTGTATGAACATCTGAAGTATCTGGATGCCGATGTCTTCTTCTTGCAGGAGACCCATCTAAATACTTTGGGTCTAGTACGAGAGGCAGAGAGAGAATGGCAGTCTGGTCCTTCCTTCTGGTCGCTGGCTGTGGAACCATATGCTGGGGTCTCCATACTGTTTAACACCAGGGATGTGACCATACATAGATTAACGGAGGTTTCCATGGGAAGGTGTCTGGTCCTGGAGGTCACAATCCGAGGTAGAAGGCTCCGATTCATCAATATCTATGGTCCACAGACAGTGACTGAGAGGACTGACCTTTTTAATGAGGTAAAGCCATACCTGTTCACATCTGTTCCTGTGGTCATGGCGGGGGACTTTAATGCTGTTATGATGCCCAGTGACAGACCTACTGACAGGCCGCTTACTAGAGATTCTAAGGTCCTGAACAGGATGATTCTTCAGGCTGGTCTGTCCGATGTGTTTGCATGTGGTGGTAGAAAGCCAAAGTTCACTTATTCTTGTGCTGGCAGAAGTAGTCGGATAGACTTAGCTCTGGTGAGTCCTTCTGAAAACATCAGTGAGAGGAGAGAGAAAGTTGTCCCTTATTCTGACCACCTAGCTTTGTACTTCTGTTTGGGAGCCACCAAGCGCCCTGATCTCGGGAGAGGGTCATGGAAACTCAACTCCAGCCTCTTGGATGATCCTTACATCCAGAGTTGCATCCACTCCCTTCTTGAAGATCAGCTAGAGAGAATGGATTTTTACGAAAACGTGGCTGACTGGTGGGAGGACGTCAAGGATGAGATCAGATCCCTCTTAAAGAGACTGTCTTTAAAAAAAGGGAAGAGTAAATATAGCCAGTATCTCAAGCTGCGGAAAGAATTGGAGTCACTGTATTCGGCAGATGGGGGGGACCAACGAAGGATAAACCGACTGAAATCTGAGATGAGGCAGTATCAGTACAACAGGTACACCTCCCTGGTTCTTGAACGGGATTATGGGACCTTAGGGTCTCCTGATCCCTTTGAGAACTGCCGGGAGCGTGTGGCTAATAAATCTGTTGCAGGTCTCACTGATTCCCAGGGTGTTTTGCAGGAATCTCGGGAGGGTATCCTGGGGGTGGTGAGATCCTACTATGCTGACTTATTTCAGAAGAAGGTTTTGGATAAAGAAAAGATGGCTCAATTCTTGGAGGCAACTCCAGGCCCTGATACTAACAATTTGGACTTTTCTCCTTTAACAGCAGAATTAACGGTGGAGGAGGTTAAAGAGGCCATTGATCAGTTACATCTGAAGAAGGCACCAGGTCCAGATGGTATTACCGCAGAATTTTATAAGGAGTTCAGAGACCACTTAGCTCCAATCCTCGTGGACGTGTTCAAAAATTGTCTAGAAAGTCACCTGATGCCTCCGTCCATGAGGGTGTCCTCCTTAATTCTGCTGTCTAAAGGGAAAGAGCCTAGTGATATCAAGAACTGGAGGCCGATTGCCCTCTTGAATGTCGACAGGAAGATTCTGGCGAAAATTTTGTTCTCTAGGTTAGTTTGTTTGTCCCAGGCACTGTTGTCAGGCTGTCAGTTCGGCACAGTAAAAGGGCGGAACATCTCTGGAGCAGTCATCTCGATAAGGGAGATGTTTGAGAGATGTAAAGCCCTGAGGTGTGGGAGATATGTTGTAGGTCTGGACCAGGCTAAAGCTTTTGACAGAGTAGACCATGAGTATCTATGGGCCACTTTGTCAAAGTACGGTATTCCGGGACAATTTATCGATTGGCTGAAGACTTTGTACAGAGAGGCAGAGAGCTTTCCTCTGATCAATGGTTGGCAGGGGGGCACGTTCAGGGTTGAGGCAGGGGTGAGACAGGGTTGCCCGCTGAGTCCACTGCTGTATGTGTTTGCCTTAGACCCGTTCCTGAGGTCACTGCAGGAGTGTGATTTGCAGGGGGTGCCGGTCCCCCACTGCCTGCCCCTGAGTGTTGTCGCCTACGCGGATGATGTTACTGTGGTGATATCTGAGCCTCATGAGGTGAAGATGTTGTCTGCAGCCATCAGAAGCTACTCGGAGGCCTCAGGGTCTCTGGTCAACCTTGAGAAGAGTCAAGCTTTCTGGACACTAAGTTCTGATCCAGACTTTGATCTGCCACAATTTGCGAAAGCCTCCATCTATATTAAGATCTTAGGGGTTAAATTTGGGAGGGACGATAATGCCAGGATAAACTGGGAAGATAAATTGGAAGCCGGAAATGCAAAGGTTCAGCGATGGAAGAACTGGAGGCTGACCTATAGAGAAAGGGTCAAAATGTTAAAGACTTATCTGGTCCCTGTCTTCTTATATGTATCTGTCATTTTTCCTTTGCCAGAATCTTTCTCGGCTAGGCTCTTTAGCCTGTTCTTCCAGCTTCTTTGGGGGAACAGGTTGAACCTAATAAAGAGGGGTATAACATACCTGCAGAGGAGAGAGGGTGGGCTGGATATGATAAATCCAAGGGTGTTCTTTGACTCCATGTTTCTAAAAGTCAATTTTGGTGGCCTGGACTCGGAGAACAGCTCCCTGTGGGTGAATAGTGTCAGGGATTGGATATTGCCTTTTGCAGAATCTTGGGTGCGAGGCGACAGTCTCAAGAGGAGGAGAAGGACGAGTGACTACCTCCCCCAGTACCTGGACTATGCCCTGAAGTGTGTCAGGAAGTGGAGGCTAGAGAAGTCTTTCATCATGAGTAAGACCAGGAAAGAACTATACAATAAGATATGTAGGGACTTCTTTTGTTCTCCCCTTGCTCTGAGGGATTGTCCGACCACCACACTGCAGGAAAGTCTGAGGTTCCTCAATGGGAAGAGACTTCCTGCTAAACTGTATGACATTGCCTGGTTGTCACTACACGGGAGGCTCTTTGTCAGAGGTAATTTGAAGTACCTATCTCAGTCAGATAGGAAGTGTCCTCTGGGATGTCCACAAGAAGAGACCATGGAACATTTCATAATGGAGTGCTCGGGAGGAAGGAAAATATGGACAGAAGTCTCTGGCAATTTAAGAATCCCAAGGTTGCAGTCCCTAAAGTATCCTGAGATTATCTATGGTATTCCATCTACTAATGGTAACATCGACAAGGGTACGCTATATATAATAATATCCACCATTAGGTATTACCACTGGCATGCAAGAACTCGAGTGTCCCTACACAGTGAGGCCTTCCAACACACAACAGCAGTCAGCCAAATACTGTCTGAACTCAGGTGGATCAGGTCATTGGAGATAAGTAAGAACCAGAACAACAAAATATTGTGGAGAAATGTACATCTGGATTAGGAATGGTTCTCTTATTGTTCGGTTGTACTATATGATGTTTTTTTTTTTGTTTTTTTTGTTTTTTTTGTTTTTTTGTTTTTCAGGCATGGCCTCTTTAAGTTAAAAATGTTTTTGTGTTTTCTATAGTGGAGTAATCATTTACGAACACTGAATGTAATTTATGTTTTTGAACTGAAGTGAAATTTTGTTCATGTAACTGTATTTGTTTTGTTTTTTACAATAAAAATTGCCTCCTATGTACAAGAATATAACTACTATAATACTGTCTCCTATGTACAAGAATATAACTACTATAATACTGCTCCTATGTACAGGAATATAACTACTATAATACTGCCTCCTATGTACAGGAATATAACTACTATAATACTGCTCCTATGTACAAGAATATAACTACTATAATACTGCCTCCTATGTACAAGAATATAACTACTATAATACTGCTCCTATGTACAAGAATATAACTACTATAATACTGCCTCCTATGTACAAGAATATAACTACTATAATACTGCCTCCTATGTACAAGAATATAACTACTATAATACTGCCTCCTATGTATAAGAATATAACTACTATAATACTGCTCCTATGTACAAGAATATAACTACTATATTACTGCTCCTATGTACAAGAATATAACTACTATAATACTGCCCCCTATGTACAAGAATATAACTACTATAATACTGCTCCTATGTACAAGAATATAACTACTATAATACTGCTCCTATGTACAAGGATATAACTACTATAATACTGCTCCTATGTACAAGAATATAACTACTATAATACTGCTCCTATGTACAAGAATATAACTACTATAATACTGCCTCCTATGTACAAGAATATAACTACTATAATACTGCCTCCTATGTACAAGAATATAACTACTATAATACTGCCTCCTATGTATAAGAATATAACTACTATAATACTGCTCCTATGTACAAGAATATAACTACTATATTACTGCTCCTATGTACAAGAATATAACTACTATAATACTGCCCCCTATGTACAAGAATATAACTACTATAATACTGCTCCTATGTACAAGAATATAACTACTATAATACTGCTCCTATGTACAAGGATATAACTACTATAATACTGCTCCTATGTACAAGAATATAACTACTATAATACTGCTCCTATGTACAAGAATATAACTACTATAATACTGCTCCTATGTACAAGAATATAACTACTATAATACTTCTCCTATGTACAAGACTATAACTACTATAATACTGCCTCCTATATACAAGACTATAACTACTATAATACTGCTCCTATGTACAAGACTATAACTACTATAATACTGCCTCCTATGTACAAGAATATAACTACTATAATACTGCTCCTATGTACAAGACTATAACTACTATAATACTGCCTCCTATGTACAAGAATATAACTACTATAATACTGCTCCTATGTACAAGAATATAACTACTATAATACTGCTCCTATGTACAAGAATATAACTACTATAATACTGCCTCCTATGTACAAGAATATAACTACTATAATACTGCCTCCTATGTACAAGAATATACCTACTATAATACTGCTCCTATGTACAAGAATATAACTACTATAATACTGCTCCTATGTACATGAATATAACTACTATAATACTGCTCCTATGTACAAGAATATAACTACTATAATACTGCCTCCTATGTACAAGAATATAACTACTATAATACTGCCTCCTATGTAGAAGAATATAACTACTATAATACTGCTCCTATGTACAAGAATATAACTACTATAATACTGCTCCTATGTACAAGAATATAACTACTATAATACTGCTCCTATGTACAAGAATATAACTACTATAATACTCCTCCTATGTACAAGAATATAACTACTATAATACTGCTCCTATGTACAAGAATATAACTACTATAATACTGCTCCTATGTACAAGAATATAACTACTATAATACTGCTCCTATGTACAAGAATATAACTACTATAATACTGCCTCCTATGTACAAGAATATAACTAATATAATACTGCTCCTATGTACATGAATATAACTACTATAATACTGCTCCTATGTACAAGAATATAACTACTATAACACTGCCTCCTATGTACTAGAATATAACTACTATAATACTGCTCCTATGTACAGGAATATAACTACTATAATACTGCTCCTATGTACAAGAATATAACTACTATAATACTGCTCCTATGTACAAGAATATAACTACTATAATACTGCTCCTATGTACAAGAATATAACTACTATAATACTGCTCCTATGTACAAGAATATAACTACTATAATACTGCTCCTATGTACAAGAATATAACTACTATAATACTACCTCCTATGTACAAGAATATAACTACTATAATACTGCTCCTATGTACAGGAATATAACTACTATAATACTGCTCCTATGTACAAGAATATAACTACTATAATACTGCTCCTATGTACAAGAATATAACTACTATAATACTGCTCCTATGTACAAGAATATAACTACTATAATACTGCTCCTATGTACAAGAATATAACTACTATAATACTACCTCCTATTTACAACAATATAACTACTATAATACTGTCTCCTATGTACAAGAATATAACTACTATAATACTGCCTCCTATGTACAAGAATATAACTACTATAATACTGCTCCTATGTACAAGAATATAACTACTATAATACTGTCTCCTATGTACAAGAATATAACTACTATAATACTGTCTCCTATGTACAAGAATATAACTACTCTAATACTGTCTCCTATGTACAAGAATATAACTACTATAATACTGCTCCTATGTACAAGAATATAACTACTATAATACTGCTCCTATGTACAAGAATATAACTACTATAATACTGCTCCTATGTACAAGAATATAACTACTATAATACTGCTCCTATGTACAAGAATATAACTACTATAATACTACCTCCTATTTACAACAATATAACTACTATAATACTGTCTCCTATGTACAAGAATATAACTACTATAATACTGCCTCCTATGTACAAGAATATAACTACTATAATACTGCTCCTATGTACAAGAATATAACTACTATAATACTGTCTCCTATGTACAAGAATATAACTACTATAATACTGTCTCCTATGTACAAGAATATAACTACTCTAATACTGTCTCCTATGTACAAGAATATAACTACTATAATACTGCTCCTATGTACAAGAATATAACTACTATAATACTGCTCCTATGTACAAGAATATAACTACTATAATACTGCTCCTATGTACAAGAATATAACTACTATAATACTGCTCCTATGTACAAGAATATAACTACTATAATACTGCTCCTATGTACAAGAATATAACTACTATAATACTGCTCCTATGTACAAGAATATAACTACTATAATACTGCTCCTATGTACAAGACTATAACTACTATAATACTGCTCCTATGTACAAGAATATAACGACTATAATATTGTCTCCTATGTACAAGGATATAACTACTATAATACTGCTCCTATGTACAAGAATATAACTACTATAATACTGCTCCTATGTACAGGAATATAACTACTATAATACTGCTCCTATGTACAAGAATATAACTACTATAATACTGCTCATATATACAAGAATATAACTACTATAATACTGCTCCTATGTACAAGAATATAACTACTATAATACTGCTCCTATGTACAAGAATATAACTACTATAATACTGCCTCCTATGTACAAGAATATAACTACTATAATACTACCTCCTATGTACAAGAATATAACTACTATAATACTGCTCCTATGTACAAGAATATAACTACTATAATACTGCTCCTATGTACAAGAATATAACTACTATAATACTGCCTCCTATGTACAAGAATATAACTACTATAATACTGCTCCTATGTACAAGAATATAACTACTATAATACTGCTCCTATGTACAAAAATATAACTACTATAATACTGCCTCCTATATACAAGAATATAACTACTATAATACTGCTCCTATGTACAAGAATATAACTACTATAATACTGCCTCCTATGTACAAGAATATAACTGCTATAATACTGCCTCCTATGTACAAGAATATAACTGCTATAATACTGCTCCTATGTACAAGAATATAACTACTATAATACTGCTCCTATGTACAAGAATATAACTACTATAATACTGCTCCTATGTACAAGAATATATCTACTATAATACTGCTCCTAGGTATAAGAATATAACTACTTTATATAAAGTCACCAGAGGTTTCGCGGTGGTTGCAGTCGCTCAGTGCTATTCTTTGTACAGTTCTCCAATATACTTTCTGTACCCGATCCTCACATTATTCTACCTCTGCTTGCTGTCAGTGGCTGGTTACAGAGCAGACATGAGACATTGTTTTCTTCTGTCAGCAGCTAATTAAGAGTCAGCAGATATGATGGAGGGGGGGGATTCGAGAACAGAGACAGCAGATATGATGGGGGTAGATGAGAACAGAGACAGCAGATATGATGGGGGGTGACTGAGAACAGAGACAGCAGATATGATGGGGGGTGACTGAGAACAGAGACAGCAGATATGATGGGGGAGATGAGAACAGAGACAGCAGATATGGGGGGAGGGGTGACTGATAAAAAAGTCAGCAGATATGATGGAGAGGGGGTGACGGAGAGCAGAGCCAGCAGATATGATAGAGGGGGGGGGGGGTGATGGAGAGAAGAGACAGCAGATATGTCGGGGGGAGCTGAGAACGGAGACAGCAGATCAGATGGGGGGGTGACGGAGAACAGAGACAGCAAATATGATGGAGGGGGTGACGGAGAACAGAGACGGCAGATATGATGGAGGGGGAGACAGAGAACAGAGACAGTAGATATGATGGGGGGTGACTGAGAACAGAGACAGCAGATATGATGGGGGTGATGGAGAACAGAGACAGCATATATGATGGAGAGGGGTGACTGAGAACAGAGACAGCATATATGATGGGGGAAGCTGAAAACGGAGACAGCAGATATGATGGGGGGGCCGACTGAGAACAGAGGTAGCAGATATGATGGAGGGGGGTGACGGAGAACTGAGACAGCAGATATGATGGAGGGGGTAACGGAGAACAGAGACAGCAGATATGATGGAGGGGGTAACGGAGAACAGAGACAGCAGATATGATGGTGGGGGAGCTGAGAACAGAGACAGCAGATATGATGGGGGGAGCTGAGAACAGAGACAGCAGATATGATGGGGGGTGACTGAGAACAGAGACAGCAGATATGATGGAGGGGGTAACGGAGAACAGAGACAGCAGATATGATGGAGGGGGTAACGGAGAACAGAGACAGCAGATATGATGGTGGGGGAGCTGAGAACAGAGACAGCAGATATGATGGTGGGGGAGCTGAGAACAGAGACAGCAGATATGGTGGAGGGGGGGGTGACGGAGAACAGAGACAGCAGATATGATGGGGGGAGGGGGTGACTGAGAACAGAGACGGTAGATATGATGATTGGAGCTGAGAACGGAGACAGCAGATATGATGGGTGTGAGACTGAGAACAGAGACAGGAGATATGATGGGGGTGACGGAGAACAGAGACAGCAGATATGATGGGGGGAGCTGAGAACGGAGACAGCAGATAGTATGGGGGGTGACGGAGAACAGAAACAGCAGATATAATGGGGGGGGGGGGGGGTGACTGAGAACAGAGCCAGAAGATATGATGGGGTGACGGAGAACAGAGACAGCAGATATGATGGGGGGTGACTGAGAACAGAGACAGCAGATATGATGGAGGGGGGTGACGGAGAACAGAGACAGCAGATATGATGATTGGAGCTGAGAACGGAGACAGCAGATATGATTGATGGGTGTGAGACTGAGAACAGAGACAGGAGATATGATGGGGGTGACTGAGAACAGAGACAGCAGATATAATGGGCGGGTGACTGAGAACAGAGACAGCAGATATGATGGGGGTGACAGAGAACAGAGACAGCAGATATGATGGGGGGAGCTGAGAACGGAGACAGCAGATAGTATGGGGGGGGTGACAGAACAGAAACAGCAGATATAATGGGGGGGTGACTGAGAACAGAGACAGCAGATATGATGGAGGGGGGTGACGGAGAACAGAGACAGCAGATATGATGGTGGGGGAGCTGAGAACAGAGACAGCAGATATGATGGTGGGGGAGCTGAGAACAGAGACAGCAGATATGGTGGAGGGGGGGTGACGGAGAACAGAGACAGCAGATATGATGGGGGGAGGGGGTGACTGAGAACAGAGACGGTAGATATGATGATTGGAGCTGAGAACGGAGACAGCAGATATGATGGGTGTGAGACTGAGAACAGAGACAGGAGATATGATGGGGGTGACGGAGAACAGAGACAGCAGATAAGATGGGGGGAGCTGAGAACGGAGACAGCAGATAGTATGGGGGGTGACGGAGAACAGAAACAGCAGATATAATGGGGGGGGGGGGGCTGAGAACAGAGCCAGAAGATATGATGGGGTGACGGAGAACAGAGACAGCAGATATGATGGGGGGTGACTGAGAACAGAGACAGCAGATATGATGGAGGGGGGTGACGGAGAACAGAGACAGCAGATATGATGATTGGAGCTGAGAACGGAGACAGCAGATATGATTGATGGGTGTGAGACTGAGAACAGAGACAGGAGATATGATGAGGGTGACTGAGAACAGAGACAGCAGATATAATGGGCGGGTGACTGAGAACAGAGACAGCAGATATGATGGGGGTGACAGAGAACAGAGACAGCAGATATGATGGGGGGAGCTGAGAACGGAGACAGCAGATAGTATGGGGGGGGTGACAGAACAGAAACAGCAGATATAATGGGGGGGTGACTGAGAACAGAGACAGCAGATATGATGGAGGGGGGTGACGGAGAACAGAGACAGCAGATATGATGGGGGTGACTGAGAACAGAGACAGCAGATATGATAGGGGGGTGACGGAGAACAGAGACGGTAGATATGATGGGGGGAGCAGAAAACGGAGACAGCAGATATGATGGGGGTGACGGAGAACAGAGACAGCAGATATGATGGGGGGCAACTGAGAACAGAGACAGCAGATATGATGGGGGGCTAACTGAGAACAGAGACAGCAGATATGATGGGGGTGGCGGAGAACAGAGACAGCAGATATGATGGGGGAGCTGAAAACGGAGACAGCAGATATGTTGTGGTGGTGACAGAACAGAGACAGCAGATATGATAGAAGGGGGTGACGGAGAACAGAGACAGCAGATAAAATGGGGGGGGGTGACAAAGAACATGCAGTCTCTGAGAAGTTGTACTCTGCACCAGAAATATTCCTAATATAGACGCATTTCTGTTTAATAAATGACCCCCAAAATATAAAGTGATGTCACAGCTTAGAGATAAGCCTGTGATGTCACTGAAGGTCCCGCCTCCATTTCAGTTATATTTTCAGCGGGATTTGTGGAAAATCTCAACAAACTGCCTCGGCTTTGCTGCCAGTCCAGAGCCGGACACCAGGACGGGGTCATGTAATAAGCCGGGCACCCAGGTGTTCATCACACGACCAGGAGAAACCAATGAAGGTCAGTATTAAATGAAAGCAAGCAGAGGTCTTGAAAAACTGCAAGGAATTAAAGCAGAAAATACACTGGAAAACTGTATGAAATATTCCCTACTGAGATACGGGGAGACTTCCTGGGGGGTTGCGGGGGGGCTTACCAGAGCTGCAGAGCGGAGATCTCCGTCTTTCTCCTGTAAAAAGAAATAAATGAAATAATCGGATTCCGTCTCTGGATTATCAGATGGCACCGAGGGGGGGTCGGCGTGAAACTCCCAGTTTGGCTTGTTTGGCTGCACTCAGGAACTCACAAAGAAATGAAAAGAGCATGCTGGGAGTTGTAGTTTTACCACGGTTGGAGATTGCTGACCTCTGGTCTAATTTAAATAGAGATTAAGCCGGAGGACCTCTTTAAGGGGTGCACCGCCTCTATTTCTCTATTGTTATTGATGTTGTTAAATCTCCTTTTGATTTTTGTAGATTTGGTCTCCAGAAGAAGACTCTCACCCACCTCCCAGGTTCCTGCCGCAGCGTTTCCAGAAACCGCCACTTGGACGTTAAATATGAGTCAAATCTATTACGAATTGGAATTAGGTGGTCACTAGGACCTGAGCGTAACTTTGCAGCACCTCTGACTATTGTTACAACTCAACTTTATTTCACAATATTACAAGTACCAATAGACTTGGGAACATCTGTTAAAGTCCTCAGGAGTTCCACGGGTCAGGGACACATGCCGCGTGCTGATATACGTGTGTATTTACACTGCGGGCTATTACTGGCTGGACGGATTGTTCACCATCTGGGTGTCCAAATATTTCCACTGAGCGCCCTGAACAACTCCTGCCTAAAAACTAAAGTCTACATGTTTCGCCGAGCCTCTCGGCGTCTTCAGGGGAAACTATACAGGTACTGAGTGGGGGGCGGGGTCTGGGCTGTAATGTCTGACCAATCAGACGGCCGTACGGGTGGACTACCAACCACGGTCACCAATGGGCAAGGCTTCTGCACGTGCGTCACATCACCATGCATGCTGCGCCCAAGTCCCTCTCCGCCTCTATCCTCGCCCGTGATGTCATTCACAGTGCGCCGCTCTTACATCCTTGTCGGCGCCTGGATCGGTGATCACTTACCAAGTCCTGCGCCCTATAACTGTGTACTCCGTTAATGCCTCTTCTGCGCATGCGTCCACACTTTCTGCTTCATTTGCCGTCTTCTTATACTGCGCATACGTGCGGACTTAGAACAATCTCTACGGGAGTCATGCTGTATCTCTTACCAATACAGGATGGGGGGAGGGGGAGGAAAGTATAGGTACTATGTAGCCTATGGATCAGACTCTATATCTGACTGGGCGCCAGTTATTGTGCGATGATATTGTTCTTATTCCCAGTATTGAATTATATATACAGTACAGACCAAAAGTTTGGACACACCTTCTCATTCAAAGAGTTTTCTTTATGTTCATGATTATGAAAATTGTAGATTCACACTGAAGGCATCAAAACTATGAATTAACACATGTGGAATTATATACATAACAAACAAGTGTGAAACAACTGAAAATATGTCATATTCTAGGTTCTTCAAAGTAGCCACCTTTTGCTTTGATTACTGCTTTGCACACTCTTGGCATTCTCTTGATGAGCTTCAAGAGGTAGTCCCCTGAAATGGTTTTCACTTCACAGGTGTGCCCTGTCAGGTTTAATAAGTGGGATTTCTTGCCTTATAAATGGGGTTGGGACCATCAGTTGCGCTGAGGAAAAGTCAGGTGGATACACAGCTGATAGTCCTACTGAATAGACTGTTAGAATTTGTATTATGGCAAGAAAAAAGCAGCTAAGTAAAGAAAAACGAGTGGCCATCATTACTTTAAGAAATGAAGGTCAGTCAGTCAGCCGAAAAATTGGGAAAACTTTGAAAGTAAGGGCTATTTGACCATGAAGGAGAGTGATGGGGTGCTGCGCCAGATGACCTGGCCTCCACAGTCACCGGACCTGAACCCAATCGAGATGGTTTGGGGTGAGCTGGACCGCAGAGTGAAGGCAAAAGGGCCAACAAGTGCTAAGCATCTCTGGGAACTCCTTCAAGACTGTTGGAAGACCATTTCAGGTGACTACATCTTGAAGCTCATCAAGAGAATGCCAAGAGTGTGCAAAGCAGTAATCAAAGCAAAAGGTGGCTACTTTGAAGAACCCAGAATATGACATATTTTCAGTTGTTTCACACTTGTTTGTTATGTATATAATTCCACATGTGTTAATTCATAGTTTTGATGCCTTCTGTAACAGATCCGCTTCCGTTAATGGACGCTTCCTAGCTTGCGCCGAGTACCACAAGCACCGCACTGGACACCACAACCTCCGTAGACTCCACAACCACCGTAGCTTAACTGGAGCCGCGCCGTCTTCCTTCCACCCTGAATGAACCTCCAGCATTCAGGACCGTGTGGGAAAGATCTCTCCTCCAGGGAATATGCAGAGCATAGCAATCCCCAGCGTGATACAGCAATTCCCTCCAATAACGAGACAAGGCTGCGTTTTGAAGGGTTAGAAAAACCTGAACTGAACCTGGTCAATTTCATGCAGAAAAACGACTAAGTCCCATCTTCGAACGGGACTTAGTCTCTGGAGCTGAAAGTTCAGTATGGAAGAAGGTAATATGTCCCCGGGCCATAGTCGTAGGGCAGGAGGCTAGCCATAAGTCCTCTACAATGCCCAGTGGCAAATGGCAGTTTGTCACACCTTCATAGTCATGAAAATAAAGAAAACTCTTTGAATAAGAAGGTGTGTCCAAACTTTTGGTCTGTACTGTAAATGTGTGATCATTATTCTTATAGCACTTAGCAGACCAGGTCAAGATCCTGATTGTGTTTAATATAACCAATGTTCTATCAGTTTTGCATAATGGTCACTATACTTTATCCTCCCTTACTGGCTTCTATTTCTATCCACGGGCCGCTCCGATCTGCACGTCGGACACCCGCAGAGGCCGGCTCTACATCCAAGGTGAGTATTGCACATAGAGAACAGTTTCTGCCTCCTATATATAGGGCTGAAAAAGGATGGATATATCATAAACACCTATTACTAGACTAGCCTTCCCCTCACTCATCCCTCCCATTTCTCCATAGTATGGGGATTGATTTGTGGGGGGATCATTCTACTTTTCACTGTGGATTATACTGTAGCCGGTTCAAATCAACTTATAAAAATGAAGCGAAGGTAAAACCTTCATTAAGCCCATTCGGGGCAAGAGAGTGGAGACGATAGATCCATTTCGTCTCCTCTTGTGGTAGTTTCCGGTCCATGCTGCCCGGCCTAGGAGACCCTCAAAGCCTCTGTATCCCCCAGATCTTTAGACCACTTGTTTTTTTACAGTACACCACCCCGGTACTCTTGCAATTGATGAATTCTCGTATTTTGTATGTTTTTCCATCTTGAGGGTTGCTGAACTCCTTCTTAGGGATCATAAACTTGCAGAAGCTCCACATGGGTATGATCCTATTGTTTTAAGCCATGTTGCCTTACTTTTAGGGGTTCTTTGAAAGTGGCTCCTAACCAGCATCTCTTTTAAATTGGTACCCCGTCTGTATGTAATACTTGGGTTTTTATGGAGTATCTGTCTCAGATCCCTGTCTGCCTTCAGGACATGCCAGTGTCTTTGGAGAGTCCTATATATCTTTTTGTTCTGCACAAGGAAGGTCCCTATGCATCTAATGACTTTATCTCCATCCGTTTTTCTCTTATTGAGAAGTTCCTCCCGGTTAGTATTGATGGCTCTGCTGTAAGCTCGATGCAAGACCTTCTTAGGGTATCCCCTCATTCTGAATCTCGAATATAGGTTACTACTTTCTTTTTGGAAGGTCTCTTCATCAGAGCAGTTCCGTCTGGCCCTCAAGTACTGGCCCACGGGAATGCCTCTCTTTAATGGTGGTGGATGGTGGCTTTGCCAGTACAAAAAGCTATTCGATGCAGTGGGTTTTCTGTACCCCTCTGTTTTAATACCTCCTTTCCTATCCAGTGTGATTTTTAGATCTAGGAAGTTGATACTTTCGGATTGGATTTCTACAGTAAAAATAAGACCTAGTTGGTTATTATTGAGTCGGTCCGTAAATTCTGTAAATGCTGTAGTCGTGCCATCCCAAAAAATTAAAATGTCATCTATATAACGACCCCAAAACAAAATAGAATCTGTGAAAGGTGTGTTCTCTTCTGTGAATACGTATTGGTCCTCAGACATACCGAGGATTTAAAAGCCCAGACCCCGCCCCCCACTCAGTACCTGTATAGTTTCCCCTGAAGACGCCGAGAGGCTCGGCAAAACATGTAGGGACACAGGACTCCTGCCTCTTCATAGCTACAGGGCATTCTGCGTCATGCATGGTACATGACATGTTGGTATAAACACCTCCGCCCCCCATAAGCCTCCAGTCTATTGTGTAAATGAATGGCGGTATATTATTTTGTATAGCGGCACTATCCACACACGTATTTGTACATATAAAGCCGGTCGCCTGCTTCGTTGGCATGATGCTGCCACCTTGTGGAGGATTTGCGGAACCACAATTGTCCAGTGGATGTTATGTATGATGAGGGGTTGGTGTTCGCTGTGTTCGTTATATTTCACTTCATCTTGAGACTAGGCTCATTGTCTTATAGCCCAAATAGGCACTGTCTATTAATATGGACATCTACAGCGCCACCTCACCGCAGGGCAGGATTTGGGATGTGCACCTACGTAGACCCAGACTCCTTTTATTTTCTAATGGTAGTTTTTTTTGTTATAGGGGCGGCCATCTTCCCTGAGCTGCTGTTAACATATGCTTTACGGAAGCTGTGTGCATTATAGGAACTTGCAGACAGGAGATGTTCATTGCCATCTATGGGAGGTCATTGTGCAGGGAGGGGGAGGAGGTACAGTCTGCGCAGAGGTCACTGTGCAGGGAGGTGGAGGAGGTCAACTGCGTCCATCTATGGAAAAGTGTTACAGTCTGTCTTGTTGGACCTCCGGCTGCAATTGTAACTCATCAGGAGCCCCTATGCTGTATTCATTATTATAGTAATATCCTTTTTCTGTTGATAGAGAAGATTCCCAGCTGTTTATTACACCCAACAACTGCATGTAGCAGGGTCCTGTGACAGGGTAAGAAAGTACTGAGAATGTGCTGTTGCAGGGGAAGAAAATATCTGAGAATGTTCTGCTATACAACGAGAAAAGTACCAAGAATCTGATGTTACAAGATGAGAAGGACTAAAAATGTGCTGCATACATGTATGAGAATGTTCTGTTACAAGGTGAGAAAAGTACTGAGAATGTTTTGCTATAAGGTAGGAAAACTATAAGGAATGTTCTGCCACAAAGTTCAGAAAGCAAAGAAAATATTCTGCTACAAGGTGAAGGGCATCAACACATCTTAGTCATTCTAGACTACGCCACTCAGTACCCGTAGGCGGTGCCACTGCGATATACCTCGGCTAAACTCAAAGCTAAGGAGTTAATGGAGAAGTTTTCCCAAGTGGGGCTTCCTAAAGAGGTTCTGACCGACCAAGGGACCCCTTTTATGTCCAAGGTTTTGAGGGAACTCTGTAAGTTGCTGCACATAAAACGACTACGGACGTCCGTTTCCAATCCGCAAACGGACGGTCTGGTAGAACGGCTTAACCAAACATTAAAAAATATGTTGAAAAAGGTAGTGTCTAAAGATGGGAAGGACTGGGATCTCCTTCTGCCCTATCTCATGTTCTCAGTGCGAGAGGTGCCCCAGGCCTCTACTGGGTTCTCGCCCTTCGAACTGCTATATGGCAGACACCCTCGCGGTCTCTTGGACGTGGCCAAAGAGGCGTGGGAACAACAACCCACTCCACATAAAAGTGTCATTGAGTACGTTATCCAGATGCAAGATCGGATAGAGACAGTGTTGCCTCTGGTTAGGGAGCATATGGAGGCCGCTCAGCGAGCCCAGAGTCAGGTCTATAATCGGTAGGCTCATGTCTGGATATCGGGTGATCGGGTTTTTGTTCTGGTGTCGACCATGGACAGTAAGTTCCTAGCTAGGTTACAGGGGCCCTACGAGGTACTCGAGAAAATTGAAGATGTAAACTACAAGGTAAACCAGCCATGCGGCGAAAGCCGGAGCAGGTTTACCATGTGAATTTACTCAAACCGTGGAAAGATGGGGAAACCTGTACAGAAGACAGCCCGGGGCCGGGTTTTCTAGGAGAAGAGCCCTTCTGTCTGATGCAAGAGAGGTGGCTGCCACAGTAAAAATTGCTGACAGCCTCTCCTCCTTTGAGCTGCATCCACCTTCCCTCAGGTGTACTGGGTTTCATTGTTAGTGAGGCTATTTATCCCTCCTTCCCCCAGTGGCCTGTGCGGGTTATAGTTCTTTGTCCCTGGGAGCTCTTGATTTGTGGTGGATCGTCTGCGCCAGCTCTGATCAAGATAAGTCCTCTTCATTTCCCTTTGGCCTCATGCACACGACCGTATTTTTTTGCGGTCCGCAAAAAACGGGTTCCGTTCTGCCGTGATCCGTGACCGTTTTTTCGTCCGTGGGTCTTCCTTGATTTTTGGAGGATCCACGGACATGAAAAAAAAGTTGTTTTGGTGTCCGCCTGGCCGTGCGGAGCCAAACGGATCCGTCCTGAATTACAATGCAAGTCAATAGGGACGGATCCGTTTGACGTTGACACAATATGGTGCAATTTCAAACGGATCCGTCCCCATTGACTTTCAATGTAAAGTCAGGAGTTAATATACCATAGGATCAGAGTTTTCTCCAATCCGATGGTATATTTTAACTTGAAGCGTCCCCATCACCATGGGAACGCCTCTATGTTAGAATATACCGTCGGATTTGAGTTACATCGTGAAACTCAAATCCGACAGTATAGTCTAACACAAAGGCGTTCCCATGGTGATGGGGACGCTTCAGGTTAGAATATACTAAAAGAACTGTGTACATGACTGCCCCCTGCTGCCTGGCAGGTGCTGCCAGGCAGCAGGGGGCAGCCCCCCCCCCGTAGTTAACTCATTGGTGGCCAGTGCGGCCGGCCCCCCTCCCTCCCCTGTAGTTAACTCATTGGTGGCCTGTGGGCCCCCCTCCCTCCCCTGTAGTTAACTCATTGGTGGCCAGTGCGGCCGGCCCCCCTCCCTCCCCTGTAGTTAACTCATTGGTGGCCAGTGGGCCTTCTCCCCTCCCTCCCCCTCCTAATTAAAATCTCCCCCCTATCATTGGTGGCAGCGGAGTGTACCGATCGGAGTCCCAGTTTAATCGCTGGGGCTCCGATCGGTAACCATGGCAACCAGGACGCTACTGCAGTCCCGGTTGCCATGGTTACTTAGCAATTTGTACAACCATTATACTTACCTGTGAGCTGCGATGTCTGCGTCCGGCAGACAGACGGATCTTCGGATCCGTCTGTATAAAAACTAACCTACGGCCACGGATCACGGACACGGATGCCAATCTTGTGTGCATCCGTGTTCTTTCACGGACCCATTGACTTGAATGGGTCCGTGAACCGTTGTCCGTCAAAAAGGACAGGTCATATTTTTTTGACGGACAGGATACACAGATCACGGTCTCGGCTGCAAAACGGTGCATTTTACGATTTTTCCATGGACCCATTGAAAGTCAATGGGTCCGCGAAAAAAAATGGAAAACGGCACAACGGCCACGGATGCACACAACGGTCGTGTGCATGAGGCCATTGTGTGTTTTAACTAGGCCTCTAGGGAGACGCTTGCTTCCTCCTGGTTTGAAGAAGCAGGTTGCCTCTTCCCTTTTCCCTGCTGCTTAGGGTTTGCCCAGGGAGTTGAGGTTTAGGCATGAGGGCATGTGCATATCCACCCTAAGGGTATGCACATGGGCACAGCAGCTTAGGGAAAGCTTTTAGGGATCGCTAGGAGGTGACCCTTTCTCCCTAGCTCTTGGGCCTAGTCGCTTGTTCAGTTTGTTTTCCCGTGTTTGGTTGTTTCCCTGCTTACCTACCTGTTGTGACCCTCCCTGGACGCACTTCAATAATCCAGCATGACATTGTCACTGAGCCTCAGGCAACAGTCCGATTAAAACCATACCGGGTACCCAAAGCTCGGCGACAAGCCATATCGGAGGAGGTGCAGCTAATGTTGCAGCTAGACGTCATTGAGCAGTCAAAATGTGAGTGGGCCAGTCCTATAGTATTGATACCCAAGCCGGACGGGACATTGCAGTTTTGTAACGACTTTCGAAAACTTAACGAGGTTTCCAAATTCGATGCGTATCCCATGCCCCGAGTAGATGAGCTCATCAAGAGGTTAGAATAAGCCCGGTATTTTTCTGTTTTGGACCTCACAAAAGGCTACTGGCAGGTGCCCTTAACCTGTTGCGGACACATGACATACCGGTACGGCATGATGTCCTGGTACTTAAGGGCACATAGCGTATTGGTACATCATGTGTAGTTCTGATCGCCGCCGCCCGGCGGGCGGTGATCGGAACAAGGTGCCTGCTCAAATCGTTGAGCAGGCACCCGGGGACAATACGTGGGGGGGTCTTGTCAATTCAGACCTGCGGTTTGCGGCTTTTACAGGTTGCAGCGGCGGTGCCATCGGGTCCCCGTGCGGCTGTAAGGGGAACCCGATGGCATGGAAGGCAGCGCGATGCCTTCCTAAGGCATCGGCGCTGCCTTCCGGTGACGAGCCTGTGAGATCCAGTCCCCTGGATCTCACAGGCCGGAAGCTGTATGAGTAATACACACTGTATTACTAATACAGCTGATACATTCCAATACAGAAGTATTGGAATGCATTGTAAAGGGGATTAGACCCCCAAAAGTTGAAGTCCCAAAGTGGGACAAAAAATGAAGTGAAAAAAAGTTGAAAAAATAAAGTTTCCCCCCCCAAAAAATTAAAAGTTTCAAGTAAAAATTAACAAAAACGTCATTTTAGACATAGACATATTAGGTATGGACGCGTCCGTATCGGCTCTATAAACATATCACATGACCTAACCCCCTCAAATGAACACTGTAAAAAATAAAAACTGTGCTAAATAAACCATTTTTTTGTCACCTTACATCACAAAAAGTACAACAGCAAGCGATCAAAAAGGCGTATGCCCACCAAAATAGTACCAATCTAACCGTCACCTCATCCCGCAAAAAATGAGCCCCTAGGTAAGACAATCGCCCAAAAAAATCTAAAAATTATGGCTCAGAATATGGAGACACTAAAACATCATTTTTTTTGTTTTAAAAAAGCTGTTATTGTGTAAAAATTAAGTCAATTAAAAAAAGTATACATATTAGATATCGACGCATCCGTAATAACCTGCTCTATAAAAATATCACATGACCTAACCCATCAGGTGAACACCGTAAAAAATAAAAACGGTGTAAAAAGAGCCATTTTTTGTCACTTTACATCACAAAAAGTGTAATAGCAAGCGATCAAAAAGTCATATGCACCCCAAAACAGTGCCAATCAAACCGTCAAAAAATGAGACCCTATTTAAGATAATAGCCCAAAAACTGAAAAAACTATGGCTCTCAGAATATGGAAACACTAAAACATTATTTATTTTTTGTTTCAAAAATGAAATAATTGTGTAAAACTTACATAAATAAATAAAAAAGTATACATATTAGGTCTATAAAAATACCACATGATCTAACCTGTCAGATGAATGTTGTAAATAACAAAAAATAAAAATGGTGCCAAAACAGCTATTTCTTGTTACCTTGCCTCATAAAAAGTATAATATAGAGCAACCAAAAATCATATGTACCCTAAACTAGTACCAACAAAATGTAGTTTCTAAAATTGGGTCACTTATTTGGAGTTTCTACTCTAGGGGTGCATCGGGGGGCTTCAAATGGGACATGGTGTCAAAAAACCAGTCCAGCAAAATCTGCCTTCTAAAAACCGTATGGCATTCCTTTCCTTCTGCGCCCTGCCGTGTGCCCGTACAGCAGTTTACGACCACATATGGGGTGTTTCTATAAATTAAAGAGTCAGGGCCATAAATATTGAGTCTTGTTTGGCTGTTAACCCTTGCTTTGTAATTGGAAAAAAAATATTAAAATGGAAAATCTGCCAAAAAAGTGAAATTGTGAAATTGTATCTCTATTTTCCATAAATTCTTGTGGAACACCTAAAGGGTTAACAAAGTTAGTAAAATCAGTTTGAGGGGTGTAGTTTCTAGAATGGGGTAATTTTTGGGTGGTTTCTATTATGTAAGCCTCACAAAGTGACTTCAGACCTGAACTGGTCCTTAAAAAGTGGGTTTTTGAAAATTTCTGAAACATTTCATGATTTGCTTCTAAACTTCTAAGCCTTATAACATCCCCAAAAAATAAAATGTAAGTCCCAAAATGATCCAAACATGAAGTAGACATATGGGGAATGTAAAGTAATAACTATTTTTGTAGGTATTACTATGTATTATAGAAGTAGAGAAATTGAAACTTGGAAATTTGCCAATTTTTCCAAATTTTTGGCAAATTTTGTATTTTTTTATAAATTAAAATGAATTTTTTTTTACTCCATTTTACCAGTGCAATTAAGTACAATATGTGACGAAAAAACTATCTCAGAATGTTCCTGGATAAGTCAAAGCGTTTTAAAGTTGTCACCACATAAAGTAACACAAAAAATGGCCTGGTCCTTAAAGAGGACCTTTCACCGATCCTGACATTGTGAACTAACTATACAGACATGGAGAGCGGTGCCCGGGGATCTCACTGCACTTGCTATTATCCCTGGGCGCCGCTACGTTCTCCCGTTATGTCCTCCGGTATGTTTGGGGACTTGGTTATAGTAGGCGGAGTCTGCCCTTGTTCTGCTGTAGCGCTGGCCAATCGCATCGCAGAGCTCACAGCCTGGGAGAAAAGAACCTCCCAGGCTGTGAGTTCTGCGCTGCGATTGGCCAGCGCTACAGCAGAACAAGGGCAGACTCCGCCTACTATAACCAAGTCCCCTAAATCTCTGCCTACTATAACTTAGTGACCTGAAGATACCGGAGGGCATAGCGGGAGAACGGAGCGGCGCCCAGGGATAATAGTAAGTGCAGTGAGATCCCCGGGCGCCGCTCTCCATTTCTGTATACTTAGTTCACAATGTCAGGATCGGTGAAAGGTCCTCTTTAAGGTGAAAATGAGCCCGGTCCGTAAGGAGTTAATGAAGGCTGCCAAAGAGAAAACTGCCTTCATCACGCCTGAGTGGTTGTATCAATATAAGGTCTTACACTTTGGTCTGCATGGCGCCACCGCCACTTTTCAGTGACTAATGGACATTGTGCTTCGTCCACATCGTCCACATCGTCGGTACGCTTCGGCTTACCTGGACGATATTGTCATACACAGTACTTACTGGGAAAGTCACCTACCCAAAGTGCAGGCTGTAGTGGACTCTCTTCGGAAAACTGGCCTAACCACTAACCCAAAAAAATGTGTGATAGGGTTAGAGGAGACTAAGTACCTGGGTATGTCATTGGGCACGGAGTCATCAAACCCCAAGTGAATAAAATAGAGGCGATACGGAATTGGCCCCGACCTGTCAACACTAGGCAAATAAAGTGTTTTTTGTCTCTGCAGAACTTTAAGTTCTCGGTAGAACACAGAGCAGGCCAGTTGCAAGAAAACGCGGATGCCCTGTCCCAGGTGCATTGTCTGACGTGTGTTCACCCCCTCAGGGTTGAACAAGGGGGGGGGGGGTATGTGACACAGTGAGGGGTTGTCTGGCAAGGCAGGTATTTTCCTCCCAGCATGTGCGGCTGGGCTGGTTTTCAGCCAGGTGAGGTCAAATACCGGACCGGAGTTAAAGTGCCGGTCCGGGATTTGGCAGCACCTGGCTGTCCTTAAATAGGCAGCTGGGTTCAGCAGAAATGTCTCTGTTTTTGGGATCTGAGGCTTTGTGCTGTGCTGGAGGGCTGAGAGTCGCATGCTGGGAAAACATGCCTCCTAAAGCCTGCTGTGGACTATTGGAGGCAGAACTGCCAGCAAGGTGACTTGTGTTATATGAACTTTCCATTGTGTGTGAATTAACACCAAGACTGCAAAGTTACTGCTGTTTTGTGCACTTGCCTCAAGTGTGAATAAACACTGACGTTTGAGTTAAGAACTTGTATTTTGCCTCTGTACTGCGCCCGCTTACCCTACCTACCAGAGCGAAACCCCACAGTCTAAGACTGTAATATTACAGGAAGGTAAAATAGCTGAGAATATTCTACTGAAGCGTTAGAATAGTAATGTGAATATACTGCTAGATTGGGAGAAACGCCTGAGAATATTCTGCCACAAGGTGGGGAAAGGTCCCATACTGTTCTGCTATGGGTGGTTGAGTAAAGCTTATTGGTTGTTTTTTTAGCACCACTATTTGGTCTGTGCAACTGTATCGGCCGTACAAAGGTCTACAAGATGGCAGCACCACGTGTTTTCTAGTGTGTGGCCATCTCCTGTAACGTCCTGTGCCCCAGTGAACAGGTCCCTGCAGCCACCCTGGTATCTTCTTATGTGACAAGGTCTACACTGAGTATTTGAGCTACCATTCTGAGAGAAGAGGCACCATTCCACCTTGCGCCTCTTGCAGCAGTAGGTCGGGGCACTCACCTCCTAGGTAGGCGCAGTTGTAGTTGCTGCAGTGCTGCCCACTGCTCCGAAGAACATAAGAGTCATCAGATTTTTTTATGGCATGAAATGTCTCGGTTACAGGAATTAAAACTTCTTCTTCCATGAAGTCTGAGAAGATGTCAACGTTTACACCGAAGCAGCTGAAGATCGTGAACTCAGTTCTCGTTCCAAACCTCTGAGCAATTTTCCGGTTAAGGGACGATGATGCGAAATGTCCGAACCGAACGTCAGGTGACACATCCTTATACTTCATCCAGGACCCCCGGTAGACCTGTGATCTCTCCTCACAACCGACCCCCTCACCCAATACTTGAATGGCCCTGGTCAGGTAGTAGTGGAGAGCCTTGAAATGGAAACGGTTCATGTAATGGTCCCGGGAGCGTCCGGCAATGGACACATTCCGGTTCAGCTGCTGGTAGATGGGGAAGGGGCTCTCCTTAGTGTACAGGATCACCGCTATCCCATACTCATCCTGAAAGTCACGCGGGAAGATGTTGTATGGCTTTATCTTCAACCACCTTTGTTCTGCTAGAAACCACATTATGGCAAATTCTTTATACTTCTTCTCCTGCTCCAAGATGTCCGTCATTTCTCTCTCCATCTGTCGTGTGCACCCGATGTACTGATCATCAAAAGCATCCGCCATCATGGTCAAATCGATGGCCCAACAGGACTTCTGCAAGGAATTACGGAAAAATAACGTAGATAGAAGGATAGACAGACAGATAGATAATAGAATGACATAGGACAGACGGAGGTTATTTCGATACCGTTGATAATGAGAAGAGGCAGAGGACGGTAAACGCTTCCAGGACGTCGAGGATCATTGTCTTTTCAGAGGAATAAAGCTTCTTATGGTTTGAATTGAACTAATAAAATCAAAATAAAGTTCACTGATTACATGAACTGGAAACATAAACCGACTACAATGATTGATAACAGAGATGAGCAAATTCTAGAAATTCTATTTGGATTTGATTCAGAACTTTCAATTCAGGTAACTCTCTCTCCCTTCCCATTTCTTTCTCTCTCATTCTGTCTCTCCCTCTCTTCCTCTGTCTCTCCCTCTCTTCCTCTGTCTCTCCCTCTCTTCCTCTGTCTCTCCCTCTCTTCCTCTGTCTCTCCCTCTCTTCCTCTGTCTCTCCCTCTCTTCCTCTGTCTCTCCCTCTCTTCCTCTGTCTCTCTCCCTCTGTCTCCCACCCCTCCCTCTCTCTCTCTGCCTCCCTCTCTTTCCCTCTTTCTCTCTCTCTCCCTCTGTCTCTCTCTCTCCCACTCTCTTTCTCCCTCTGTCTTTCTCTCCTTCTGTCTCTCTTTCTCTCTCTCTTTTTCTGTCTACCCATGGTCCCATTGATTTCTATGGGGTAGACGGCAATAACCGAGCCAGCGCTCGGCTATTTTCGGCGTCCCCATAGAAATGAACGGAGGGTGGCTGCGCATGCGCATTTCCCCACTCCGTTCTCATTGTAGGTGCAGGTCCTAGCGGTGGGATCCGCACCTATCAGACAATGGGGGGATAGCCTAGTGATATGCCCCCATTGTCTGAGATGGCAAAGCCCCTTTAACGTCAAGTCAGAGTGACAGTGACATACAGAGCTACGGGGCCGGTGGTGACACACAGCCTGGGTAATTACACACTGCGCTGCGGATTTGTCTCTGCCGTAGGGAATGGTGGGATTTCCTTGCCTCTTCTTAGGAACCAAGAGGCTCCACACTAGGAAGGGTCAGTGAAGACAGGGAGAACTCCACTGAAAGGCTTCCCTGGGGCTGCAAGGAGGAACGTGTGACCGCTGCCTCCACGGCATGGTGTCAGACTCCGGGTTCTGAGAGGAGGAGTGACCCATACAATCCACAATCTCACCACTACTACTAGTATTACTACTACTACCACCACTACCACTACCACCACTACTACTATTTCTAGTACTACTTCTGGCTAGACAGCTGGTCCTGTTACCGCTGTTTGCACTACTACAGCCACCCACATTGTCACTCATGGATGATGAGGCTTACTTACACAATAAGAAGTCACAGTTTGTTACATTGATTATTTAATGAGGAAACAGGTTTTTGGAAAGAAATGCGCAATTTGACACAATCCGGGGCACAAATATCCACTGATGCTGCAGAATACACTTATTGTGCATGTATTAATGTCAATTGCAGAAACTTTGCAACAGATTTTTTTTTTTAAGAAATGCAGAAATACACAACGTCCAGTGCAAGTATGATGCTTAACACATCCCGGGTCAGTGGATTTACTTTATATATATTAACTGGGCCGCTAGCCGCCTCCTGCACATAAAGAATAAGGGACGTACTGTGGCTTTAAATACTGATGTGCAGCAGAGTCCACATGTATGTGACACACCGTACACTTACTGCTCCTATCCTGTCCCAAATGATAAAACATGTAAGTAATTCAACCTACCTAACTATATGCTCCCAATCCTACACTGTCCCTTTAAGCCCCCTGTGTCGGTGACAGACGCGTCCGATCCCATCAGTGGCTGAGCTCAGAATGGCGCCTCTTCTGGGACCAGTCTGCCTGCGAGGCACTGTGGCCAATCCCCGACTTCTTCATCTTCTCGAATCTCAGCCCTGTCCTGTCTGAGATATAAATTGCCACAAGCCATTTTACAAGATTGGCCTGAAGGGAATCTCCAAAACTTCAGCCTGAGTTAAAAGTAGACTTTTTAGGAAATTCTTAACGTAAGTAATTAGTTTAAAATCCTTTCGCTCCCCCACGTAAACGCTCTCCAATATGATTGTCTGAGTTCAGCTATCAGAGGGAATATGTTTCAGAGGTCCTGGTCAACATCTCTTACGTGGTTCCTCTTACGTCATAAAAGATTTTATCACTTATTAATTGCTCATTTCTAGACCTAGAAACTCCGGCTTTTTTAGAGACCTGAATATAAAATGATCTCCCTCAGGTATTTCAGTGGTTCTCTTGGACCTAAACTTTCCTCTAGGTCCAATATGGTTCAAGAAAACTCTTACAAAGTCCTCACGAGATGGTATCTAATCCCATCCAGACACAAGAGGGTGTATGGGACTACATCGGTATCTGTTGGAGATGCCAAGAACATGTGGGATCCTTTTTACATATATGGTGGTCTTGTCCCAAAATTAACAAGTTCTGGAGCGATGTGTTCTCTCTCGTACATGACATCAGTGGCCTGCGCTTACCTTCAAATCCCGAAATTACGCTGTTACCCTTTTTCCCAGTAACTGCCCAGGAAAGCCTTGCACCTAATCAGAATTTTATTATCGGCCGCCCATCAAATATAACCATTACCACTATTACTTCTACCACCACTACTACTATTACCACTACTTCTACTACTATTACTAATACCACTACTACTATCAGTACTACTATTACTACTACCACTATTACTACTACCTACATAGACAGCTGACCTACTGCCTTGTATCTTCCATGCTATGCTGCTTCTACTACTTTTGCGACCACGTGTTTTATTACCACCGACCCTTTCCACATCCAAACTGCACTGCTGCTACTACTACTACCACCACTACTACTACAACTACCACTACTTATACCACTACTACTTCCACTACCACTACTAATATTACTACTACCACCACTCCTCCTCCTCCTCCTCCTACTTTTACCAATACCACTACTATTACTGCCACTGCTACTACCACTATTACTACTACCACTAGTACTACTACTACTACCACCACCACCGTTACTAATACAACTACTACTACTTTCACTACTACTACTACTAATATTACTACTACCACTACTACTATTACTACTACTTTTACTAATACCACTACTAATACTACTATTACCACTACTTTTACTACTATTAGCAATACCATTACTACTATCAGTACTACTATTACTATCACTACCACTACTACTATTACTACTACCTACATAGACAGCTGCTCAACTGCCTTATATCTTCCATGCTATGCTGCTTTTACTACTATTGTGACCACGTGTCTCTTATTACCCTGCCCTTTCCACATCTACACTGCACTGCTACTACCACCACCACTACTACTACTACTACCACCACAACTGCTACTATTACTACAATTACTACTACCACCACAACTACTACTACCACCACCACCACAACTACTACTGTTACTACTACTACTACCACCACTACTACAACTTCCCCCTACCCTTTCCACATCCACATCCACACTGCACTGCTTCTACTACTACTACCACTACTACTACTACTACCACAACAACAACAACTACAACTACTACTACTACTACTACTACCATCATCACAATTACTACTACTACCACCACAAATACTACCACTACTACCACACCATCAGTACTACTACACCCACCTACCCTTTCCACATCTACACTGTACTGCTGCCACAACTACTACTACTGCTGCCACTACTACAACTACTACTACCACCACTACTAGTATCAGTACTACTACTACCCCCACCACTTTTACTACTACTACCACCACTGCCACTACTACTACTACTACTCCCACCTACCCTTTCCACATTCACACTGCACTGCTGCTGCTACTACTACTACAACTACTACTACCACTTCTTGTCTGACCTAGGAAGAAGTACATCAGCGACTTAAAAAGATTAAAATAGACAAATCGCCAGGACCGGATGGCATACACCCCCGTATCCTAAAGGAATTAAGTAATGTCATAGCCAAACCCTTATTTCTGATATTTGCAGACTCTATACTGACAGGGAATGTCACACAGGATTGGCGCATGGCAAATGTGGTGCCAATATTCAAAAAGGGTCCAAAAACAGAGCCCAGAAACTATAGGCCGGTAAGTTTAACATCTGTTGTGGGTAAACTGTTTGAAGGTTTTCTGAGAGATGCTATCTTAGAGCATCTCAACGGAAATAAGCAAATAACGCCATATCAGCATGGCTTCGTGAGGGATCGGTCATGTCAAACTAATCAGTTTCTATGAGGAGGTAAGTTCTAGACTTGACAGCGGAGAATCAATGGATGTCGTATATCTGGACTTCTCCAAAGCATTTGACACTGTACCACATAAAAGGTTAGTATATAAAATGAGAATGCTCGGACTGGGAGAAAACATCTGTATGTGGGGAAGTAACTGGCTGAGTGATAGAAAACAGAGGGTGGTTATTAACGGTACACACTCAGATTGGGTCACTGTCACTAGTGGGGTACCTCAGGGGTCAGTATTGGGCCCTATTCTCTTCAATATATTTATTAATGATCTTGTAGAAGGCTTTCATAGTAAAGTATCAATTTTTGCAGATGACACTAAACTGTGTAAAGTAATTTACACTGAAGAGGACAGTATACTGTATATATACTACAGAGGACAGTATATTGTATATATACTACAGAGGACAGTATACTGTATATATACTACAGAGGACAGTATACTGTGTATATACTACAGAGGACAGTATACTGTATATATATACTACAGAGTACAGTATACTGTATATATATATACTACAGAGGACAGTATACTGTATATATATACTACAGAGGACAGTATACTGTATATATATACTACAGAGGACAGTATACTGTATATACACTACAGAGGACAGTATACTGTATATATACTACAGAGGACAGTATACTGTATATATACACTACAGAGGACAGTATACTGTATATATATACTACAGAGGACAGTATACTGTATATACACTACAGAGGACATTATACTGTATATATACTACAGAGGACAGTATACTGTATATATATACTACAGAGGACAGTATACTGTATATATATATACTACGGAGGACAGTATACTGTATATATACTACAGAGGACAGTATACTGTATATATACTACAGAGGACAGTATACTGTATATATATACTACAGAGGACAGTATATTGTATATATATACTACAGAGGACAGTATACTGTATATATACTACAGAGGACAGTATACTGTATATATATACTACAGAGGACAGTATACTGTATATATATACTACAGAGGACAGTATATTGTATATATATACTACAGAGGACAGTATACTGTATATATACTACAGAGGACAGTATACTGTATATATATACTACAGAGGACAGTATACTGTATATATACTGCAGAGGACAGTATACTGTATATATACTACAGAGGACAGTATACTGTATATATACTACAGAGGACAGTATACTGTATATATACTACAGAGGACAGTATACTGTATATATATACTACAGAGGACAGTATATTGTATATATATACTACAGAGGACAGTATACTGTATATATACTACAGAGGACAGTATACTGTATATATATACTACAGAGGACAGTATACTGTATATATACACTACAGAGGACAGTATACTGTATATATACTACAGAGGACAGTATACTGTATATATATACTACAGAGGACAGTATACTGTATATATATACTACAGAGGACAGTATATTGTATATATATACTACAGAGGACAGTATACTGTATATATACTACAGAGGACAGTATACTGTATATATACTACAGAGGACAGTATACTGTATATATACTACAGAGGACAGTATACTGTATATATATACTACAGAGGACAGTATATTGTATATATATACTACAGAGGACAGTATACTGTATATATACTACAGAGGACAGTATACTGTATATATATACTACAGAGGACAGTATACTGTATATATACACTACAGAGGACAGTATACTGTATATATACTACAGAGGACAGTATACTGTATATATACACTACAGAGGACAGAATACTGTATATATACTACAGAGGACAGTATACTGTATATATACTACAGAGGACAGTATACTGTATATATATACTACAGAGGACAGTATACTGTATATATATACTACAGAGGACAGTATATTGTATATATATACTACAGAGGACAGTATACTGTATATATACTCCAGAAGACAGTATACTGTATATATACTCCAGAGGACAGTATACTGTATATATACTACAGAGGACAGTATACTGTATATATACACTACAGAGGACAGTATACTGTATATATACTACAGAGGACAGTATACTGTATATATACACTACAGAGGACAGTATACTGTATATATACTACAGAGGACAGTATACTGTATATATACACTACAGAGGACAGTATACTGTATATATACTACAGAGGACAGTATACTGTATATATACACTACAGAGGACAGTATACTGTATATATATACTACAGAGGACAGTATACTGTATATATATACTACAGAGGACAGTATACTGTATATATACACTACAGAGGACAGTATACTGTATATACACTACAGAGGACAGTATACTGTATATATATACTACAGAGGACAGTATACTGTATATATACACTACAGAGGACAGTATACTACTACAGATGGGTCTAGATAGATTGGAGGCTTGGGCAGATAAGTGGCAGATGAGGTTTAACACTGAGAAATGTAAAGTTATGCACATGGGAAGGAATAAAGTAGGTCACCCGTACATACTAAATGGTAAAACACTGGGTAAGGGCTCTTTCACACTTGCGTTCTTGTCTTCCGGCATAGAGTTCCGTCGTCGGGACTCTATGCCGGAAGAATCCTGATCAGGCATATCCCCATGCATTCTGAATGGAGAGAAATCCGATCAGGATGCATCAGGATGTCTTCAGTTCCGGAACGGAACGTTTTTTGGCCGGAGAAAATACCGCAGCATGCTGCGCTTTTTGCTCCGGCCAAAAATCCGGAACACTTGCCGCAAGGCCGGATCCAGAATTAATGCCCATTGAAAGGCATTGATCCGGATCCGGCCTTAAGCTAAACGTCGGTTCGGCGCATTGACGGAGCCGACATTTAGCTTTTTCAGAGTGGTTACCATGGCTGCCAGGACGCTAAAGTCCTGGCAGCCATGGTAAAGTGTAGCGGGGAGCGGGGGAGAAGTGTACTTACCGTCCGTGCGGCTCCCCGGGCGCTCCAGAGTGACGTCAGGGCGCCCCAAGCGCATGGATCATGTGATTACATGGATCACATCATCCATGCGCATGGGGCGCTCTGACGTCATTCTGGAGCGCCCCGGGAGCCGCACGGACTGTAAGTATACCGCTCCCCCGCTCTCCACTACTACTATGGCAACCAGGACTTTAATAGCGTCCTGGGTGCCATAGTAACACTGAAAGCATTTTGAAGATGGTTCCGTCTTCAAATGCTTTCAGTACACTTGCGTTTTTCCGGATCCGGCGGGCACCTCCGGCAAATGGAGTACACGCCGGATCCAGACAACGCAAGTGTGAAAGAGGCCTAACACTGACATGGAAAAGGATCTAGGAATTTAAAATAAATAGCAAACTAAGCTGCAAAAAACAGTGTCAGGCAGCTGCTGCCAAAGCCAATAAGATAATGGGGGAGATCTAATAACTATGTATAAATATATCAGGGGTCAGTACAGAGATCTATCCCATCATCTATTTATCCCCAGGACTGTGACGAGGGGACATCCTCTGCGTCTGGAGGAAAGAAGGTTTGTACACAAACATAGAAGAGGATTCTTTACTGTAAGAGCAGTGAGACTATGGACTCTTTACTGTAAGAGCAGTGAGACTATGGACTCTTTACTGTAAGAGCAGTGAGACTATGGACTCTTTACTGTAAGAGCAGTGAGACTGTGGACTCTTTACTGTAAGAGCAGTGAGACTGTGGTCTATATACTGTATGAGCAGTGAGACTGTGGACTCTTTACTGTAAGAGCAGTGAGACTATGGACTCTATACTGTAAGAGCAGTGAGACTATGGACTCTTTACTGTAAGAGCAGTGAGACTATGGACTCTATACTGTAAGAGCAGTGAGACTATGGACTCTATACTGTAAGAGCAGTGAGACTATGGACTCTATACTGTAAGAGCAGTGAGACTATGGACTCTTTACTGTAAGAGCAGTGAGACTATGGACTCTTTACTGTAAGAGCAGTGAGACTATGGACTCTTTACTGTAAGAGCAGTGAGACTATGGACTCTATACTGTAAGAGCAGTGAGACTATGGACTATATACTGTATGAGCAGTGAGACTATGGACTCTTTACTGTAAGAGCAGTGAGACTATGGACTCTTTACTGTAAGAGCAGTGAGACTGTGGACTCTTTACTGTAAGAGCAGTGAATCTATGGACTCTTTACTGTAAGAGCAGTGAGACTATGGACTCTTTACTGTAAGAGCAGTGAGACTATGGACTCTTTACTGTAAGAGCAGTGAGACTATGGACTCTTTACTGTAAGAGCAGTGAGACTATGGACTCTTTACTGTAAGAGCAGTGAGACTATGGACTCTTTACGGTAAGAGCAGTGAGACTATGGACTCTTTACTGTAAGAGCGGTGAGACTATGGACTCTTTACTGTAAGAGCGGTGAGACTATGGGCTCTTTACTGTAAGAGCAGTGAGACTATGGACTCTTTACTGTAAGAGCAGTGAGACTATGGACTCTTTACTGTAAGAGCGGTGAGACTATGGGCTCTTTACTGTAAGAGCAGTGAGACTATGGACTCTTTACTGTAAGAGCAGTGAGACTATGGACTCTTTACTGTAAGAGCAGTGAGACTATGGACTCTTTACTGTAAGAGCAGTGAGACTATGGACTCTTTACTGTAAGAGCAGTGAGACTATGGACTCTTTACTGTAAGAGCACTGAGACTATGGACTCTTTACTGTAAGAGCAGTGAGACTATGGACTGTTTACTGTAAGAGCACTGAGACTATGGACTCTTTACTGTAAGAGCAGTGAGACTATGGACTGTTTACTGTAAGAGCAGTGAGACTATGGACTCTTTACTGTAAGAGCAGTGAGACTATGTACTCCTTACTGTAAGAGCAGTGAGACTATGGACTCTTTACTGTAAGAGCAGTGAGACTATGGACTCTTTACTGTAAGAGCAGTGAGACTATGGACTCTTTACTGTAAGAGCAATGAGACTATGGACTCTTTACTGTAAGAGCAGTGAGACTATGGACTCTTTACTGTAAGAGCAGGGAGACTATGGACTCTTTACTGTAAGAGCACTGAGACTATGGGCTCTTTACTGTAAGAGCAGTGAGACTATGGACTCTATACTGTAAGAGCAGGGAGACTATGGACTCTTTACTGTAAGAGCAGTGAGACTATGGACTCTGTACTGTAAGAGCAGTGAGACTATGGACTCTATACTGTAAGAGCAGTGAGACTATGGACTCTTTACTGTAAGAGCAGTGAGACTATGGACTCTTTACTGTAAGAGCAGTGAGACTATGGACTTTACTGTAAGAGCAGTGAGACTATGGACTCTTTACTGTAAGAGCACTGAGACTATGGACTCTTTACTGTAAGAGCAGTGAGACTATGGACTCTATACTGTAAGAGCAGGGAGACTATGGACTCTTTACTGTAAGAGCAGTGAGACTATGGACTCTTTACTGTAAGAGCAGTGAGACTATGGACTCTTTACTGTAAGAGCAGTGAGACTATGGACTCTTTACTGTAAGAGCAGTGAGACTATGGACTCTTTACTGTAAGAGCAGTGAGACTATGGACTCTTTACTGTAAGAGCAGTGAGACTATGGACTCTTTACGGTAAGAGCAGTAAGACTATGGACTCTACTGTAAGAGCAGTGAGACTATGGACTTTACTGTAAGAGCAGTGAGACTATGGACTCTATACTGTAAGAGCAGAGAGACTATGAACTCTTTACTGTAAGAGCAGTGAGACTATGGACTCTTTACTGTAAGAGCAGTGAGACTATGGACTCTTTACGGTAAGAGCAGTGAGACTATGGGCTCTTTACTGTAAGAGCAGTGAGACTATGGACTCTCTACTGTAAGAGCAGTGAGACTATGGACTCTTTACTGTAAGAGCAGTGAGACTATGGACTCTTTACTGTAAGAGCAGTGAGACTATGGACTCTATACTGTAAGAGCAGTGAGACTATGGACTCTTTACGGTAAGAGCAGTGAGACTATGGACTCTTTACTGTAAGAGCAGTGAGACTATGGACTGTTTACTGTAAGAGCACTGAGACTATGGACTCTTTACTGTAAGAGCAGTGAGACTATGGACTGTTTACTGTAAGAGCACTGAGACTATGGACTCTTTACTGTAAGAGCAGTGAGACTATGGACTGTTTACTGTAAGAGCAGTGAGACTATGGACTCTATACTGTAAGAGCAGTGAGACTATGTACTCCTTACTGTAAGAGCAGTGAGACTATGGACTCTTTACTGTAAGAGCAGTGAGACTATGGACTCTTTACTGTAAGAGCAGTGAGACTATGGACTCTTTACTGTAAGAGCAGTGAGACTATGGACTCTTTACTGTAAGAGCAGTGAGACTATGGACTCTTTACTGTAAGAGCAGTGAGACTATGGACTCTTTACTGTAAGAGCAGGGAGACTATGGACTCTTTACTGTAAGAGCACTGAGACTATGGGCTCTTTACTGTAAGAGCAGTGAGACTATGGACTCTATACTGTAAGAGCAGGGAGACTATGGACTCTTTACTGTAAGAGCAGTGAGACTATGGACTCTGTACTGTAAGAGCAGTGAGACTATGGACTCTATACTGTAAGAGCAGTGAGACTATGGACTCTTTACTGTAAGAGCAGTGAGACTATGGACTCTTTACTGTAAGAGCAGTGAGACTATGGACTTTACTGTAAGAGCAGTGAGACTATGGACTCTTTACTGTAAGAGCACTGAGACTATGGACTCTTTACTGTAAGAGCAGTGAGACTATGGACTCTATACTGTAAGAGCAGGGAGACTATGGACTCTTTACTGTAAGAGCAGTGAGACTATGGACTCTTTACTGTAAGAGCAGTGAGACTATGGACTCTTTACTGTAAGAGCAGTGAGACTATGGACTCTTTACTGTAAGAGCAGTGAGACTATGGACTCTTTACTGTAAGAGCAGTGAGACTATGGACTCTTTACTGTAAGAGCAGTGAGACTATGGACTCTTTACGGTAAGAGCAGTAAGACTATGGACTCTACTGTAAGAGCAGTGAGACTATGGACTTTACTGTAAGAGCAGTGAGACTATGGACTCTATACTGTAAGAGCAGAGAGACTATGAACTCTTTACTGTAAGAGCAGTGAGACTATGGACTCTTTACTGTAAGAGCAGTGAGACTATGGACTCTTTACGGTAAGAGCAGTGAGACTATGGACTATATACTGTAAGAGCAGTGAGACTATGGACTATATACTGTAAGAGCAGTGAGACTATGGACTCTTTACTGTAAGAGCAGTGAGACTATGGGCTCTTTACTGTAAGAGCAGTGAGACTATGGACTCTTTACTGTAAGAGCAGTGAGACTATGGACTCTGTACTGTAAGAGCAGTGAGACTATGGACTCTTTACTGTAAGAGCAGTGAGACTATGGACTCTATACTGTAAGAGCAGTGAGACTATGGAGTCTATACTGTAAGAGCAGTGAGACTATGGACTCTATACTGTAAGAGCAGTGAGACTATGGACTCTTTACTGTAAGAGCAGTGAGACTATGGACTCTTTACTGTAAGAGCAGTGAGACTATAGACTCTTTACTGTAAGAGCAGTGAGACTATGGACTCTATACTGTAAGAGCAGTGAGACTATGGAGCTCTCTGCCTGAGGAGGTGGTGATGGTGAGTACAATAATGGAATTCAGGAGGGGCCTGGATGTATTTCTGGAGTGTAATAATATTACAGGCTATAGCTACTAGAGAGGGGTCGTTGATCCAGGGAGTTATTCTGATTGCCTGATTGGAGTCGGGAAGGAATTTTTTATTCCCCTAAAGTGGGGAAAATTGGCTTCTACCTCACAGGTTTTTTTTTTTGGCTTCCTCTGGATCAACTTGCAGGATGACAGGCCGAACTGGATGGACAAATGTCTTTTTTCGGCCTTATATACTATGTTACTATGTTACTACTACTACTACTACCCTTTCCACACTGCACTGCTGCTACCACCACCACCACCACTTCAACTACTACCACTATTACTACCACCACCACCACTACCACTACTCTCACCTACCCTTTCCACATCCACACTGCACTGCTGCTACCACTACCACCACCACCACAACTACTACCATTACTACTACTACTACTGCCACCACAACTACTACTACTACTCCCACCTTCCTTTTCCACATCTACACTGCACTGCTGCTACTACTACTACTGCTATTACTACCACTACCACTACTACTACCACTATTACTACAACTACTACTGCAACTACTACCACTATCACTCTTACTACCACTACTACTACCCTTTCTACACTGTACTGCCACTACTACTACTGCAACTACTACCACTACTACTACCACTATTACTACAACTACTACTGCAACTACTACCACTATCACTCTTACTACCACTACTACTACCCTTTCTACACTGTACTGCCACTACTACTACTGCTACTACTACCACTACTACTACCACTATTACTACAACTACTACTGCAACTACTACCACTACCACTATTGCTACTACTATCACTACTACTACCACTACTACTACCCTTTCTACACTGTACTGCTACTACTACTACTACTACTACTACTACTACTACCCCTTCCATTCTGCACTGCTGCTGCTCCCAATTAAAAGGGATAATTTTCCTAGTCCTGTTCACAACAACCCAATTTTTCTTCTGACAATTAACCCTTCTGCGTGTGGTACGGGCAGCATTCTCACCCTGTCAAGGCATCATTTTTGAACCCTTAGGGGGTCATTTATAAATAGATAGACGCCACTTTTTGGCATATATGTGTCACAGATTCAGTAGCAAAGGGGATTTGCAGCAGAATCTTCTTCCCCTTCCGCGCCACTTACGCCAGGTCTATAAAAGGCGCGTGGCATGTGCAAGGAAAAGGGCGTGCCGGCCCGTCTCATTAATCATTTTCTATACCAGTTTTTGGCGTAGACATTTATTTAGGCCAGGATGGGAGCTGACGTGGATGTAAGGCTGTTAGGCTCTGCCGGGGGCTCTGCCGGGGGCTCTGCCTTAGTCATGTACTGGCTGCCGGCTCTTCATAGATTCGGCGCATCAAGTGTTAGCGCAGGGTTAACAAGACCGATGTCTAAAATGCAGGTCTTAATGAATGACTCCATTAGTCCCAACAATCCACGTTTTAATTTTTTTTTTTTATCCCATAACACCGTGTGTTTAAACATCATCTGCCCCCGATAAGGGACAATTTTTGGAAGCTTTTATATAAATTTAAAGCAAGCAGAAGTCTTACCTTATTCTTTTTGTGCTTCAATTCTTCTCCATTTCCAAACTCCCTGCTTGCTGTCAGTGAATGCATTCAGAGGCGGTCAACCTGGGCTGTAATATAGACACCTCAGCTGTAACTGCACAGATCTTTCTGTAGTTTGTTACAATGTGTCAGTCTGGTGTTCATATAACAGACCATTGTCTAGACTTGATACAATTGTATCCATTTGGAGAAGAGCAGGAAAAGTAACGCCCGGGTTTACTACCTCTGAATGGAAACAGGAGGGTGCTCATTCACTGACAGCAAGCAGACAGCTTGAAAATGGTATGAAAAGAGACCTAAAGCCTATCTATCTATAAAGATTAAGTGCAGGAGGGCGCTGCAGCGAGGCATGCCAGCCCACAACTCTACGCATCTCCATGACTGCGGAGCTGACAATCTAATAACCACAGGTTATGCCTGGGCTGCACTGCAGCATTTTGTACCGCGACTGATTGATTTTAACTATTGAATGACCGCTGCAGTCCACATTGAGCAGAAAGCATTGATTTGGACTGGTCGCGCTACAAAAAGTCACCATGTAGCCCAGGCAGTAATCATAAGGAGCGAGGGTCTCACCTGAAGTAAAGGGGGCGCCGGCAGCAGTAGTAGAATCCAGTCTGCGCACAGCGAGCTCTGCTACATAACATAGTGAAATGCTCCATTGTTTATAAAGGTTACGCTGAATGTATAATGAACCTGCTGAAGAATGTGGAGAATGTGACGGTTGCACGCCCCCATCCCACTGTCCCCCGCACAGCGCCAAGGGGGCGCCAGGAGCCAATGTGCTGACAGATACTGCCCCCTGGAGCATGTTCTATCTACACATCTTCTGAAACCCAGAGGACTCCGGACACACCGACCCCCTCTACTGGTGAAGAGAGGGATAGACTAAAATCAATGATTATATGCCCTGAATCCCTGATGTATAATTGCGCTGCTACGCAGTTAAATCTATATAGTTTAATTCATATGATATTCTATATTTGGTCATATGCTCCCATCTAGTGGCCGTTTATGGTATTGCACATGTTTTTCTGTTCGTGATATCTGTCATTCATTTCATTGCTCCACCCCTTCTTCTGTGTACCTCACTTCCTGTTTCTCCATACTGCTCCAGGCATTGAACAGGTACACATGTATTCTCATGTAAGCTTACAAAAGCATCATCTTTTGACCGCACAATACCAGAATCCATCTGTTTTGCTGTACTCTGTTATCTGGCTTACAGAATAAAGCAACTTACATGGATAAACTCGGTGTTGGTGAGTTCAAGCTATCTGATAAGGATTGTCCGCAGGGATTATATCTGCTCATACAGGCCAGGCATAGGCGTCTCACTAGGGATAAATTGCTATTACAACAATCGGAGTCAGAATAGTCAAAAGATGCATAGAATTCCTACAGCCTGCTGTGTATATGTGTGTGCCTAATCTGCAATCAAGCTCAGTGCCATCCGCCATCTTGTGAAAGCACATGATCGCACAAGCTTACTGCACTTCAAGTGAATGTTGAAAACTGTTTCTCTAAATAGCACTGTGTTACCTCACCTGTCTAAGCTGCTGTTCGTCTTCTTAAAGAGAGAGTACAATTTTTCGCAAAACTGTAAAAAATGTCTAGACAAGGCTCTGAACACTCTTTTATGGCTGAAGCAACGCACTGAACCAGCAGACGTACAGGGAGAAGATTCTGCAGATATTACCGAACAGAGTGTAAGACCCAAACGTACAATAAAACCAACACAGAAACTCAGAGAAAACTATGAAGCCACTAGAGATGAGTTCTCCAGTAATCTGCCAGACCTCTGGGACAGAACCTCACATTGCATGTCAGTTTTGTCACACTCTAATGATCAACCAGCTCAAATAAGAGACTCTATAAATCACCTATTTGCTGTGTATGTACGCTACCAGCGGCTGTCTGCAAAATACTCAGCCTTCTTGCAGGACTCTAATATAGAGGATTCTTCAGCAGAACTGGCCAGGACTGATGCACTGAACCAACAAAGGGATCTCGCAGTGCAAAATGCTAAGCTTAAGGCAGAACTCCATATTACTCAACAGTAGGAGATCTCACAGATCCACCAAAACCAAGCGCACTGCATTTTCTACCAGATCCCCTCGTTCCAGAAGAAGGGACAAGTTAATAGAGGCCCGCTCTGATGCCGAATCAAAAAAGGCGCAAAGCTTCTTTACCAGAAAGCAAGCAGAGATGGAAGCTCAAAGGGCAGCTCAACAAGCAGAGATGGCAGCTCGCCAAGCAGAGGCAGATTCACAAATAAAGATTCTGCAAATGGAAGGGGAGGAAGCAGCTTCCCTAGCAAGGCTAAAAGTCCTTGAACAAGCAATGGGACAAAGTACTAATTTAGACTGCCTTATCCCAGCAGAACTGGAAGATCCAGCTGAACGCACCAGTGAATACGTTCTAAAGCATAACATCTGCAAAGATTCAGAGTCATCTCCTGTACCTCCTACTAACAACACTGTTCTGACTCTCAACACAGACACCTCTCAGCTCTATATGTCTAAGCCTCTTCAAGTCTACAATGCAAGTACATCTATGCAGCAAACTGGATCAACTCATGTCAACAAGGTGACTTCTGATAATAAGCTGCAGCTCAAACCAAAGCCAGCACAAGCATTAGAGACTACACCGTTAAACGCTCATGCAACATCATTTTACCCTAGTAAACCTCACCCTACATCACCAGAGAACTTTCACACCCAAGGGGTTCCACAAGTTACTTTGACATCAAGGAGTGAGAGACTAGACATGAATGACTTTGCCAGATACATGGCCTACATACATGCCTGCTTCATCCTCACCATCATCAAGGTATGATAACAAAGCACCAAAATGTAGAGACTTAAATAGAGCTATATCTGTTAAAAGGACAGACATCTCAACCTCCACAACCTCACCTTCTGATCAGGGCGTTGTGGATGACAGAGATGAAGACCCTAATCGTCAGTGTCCTATTAACAATAAGCCTCAACCTCTTAAGAAATGTCGTGGGCTTAGGGCAAAGACTTTACAAAAGTGCAGGGAGATTCTCCGGAAACTCTGCATATTCTACAAGTGCTGTACTTCTTATAGCCATTTTGCTAAAGACTGTAAAGTTGTCATCAAGTGCACGGAATGCTGTAGCGACAGACATGTTACAGTCATGCAACATACTCCACTTCCAGACCACCCACAGCAGCTTCCTACCTACACTCCCGTCTCAAATCATGGCGGGGAGCAACAAGGTCATGCTCCAACCAAAGATAATGTCTCTTCTTCATGTACAGAAGTCTGTGGAGAAGGCAAGGACCACAAATGCTGTGCCAAGATATGCCTAGTCAAGCTATACCCAAGGGATTATCCTGAGAAAGCTGCTAGGATGTATGTAATAATAGATGAAAAGAGCAACAGATCCCTGGTTAAGCCTAAATTCTTTGAGATCTTTGGCAAAGAGGGTCACACAACACCATATACTCTCAGAACCTGTTCTGGTCGTGTAGAGACCTTCAGCGGAAGGGTTGGTGGATTCATTGTCTCTCTTATCAACGAGGGAAAAGGCATACCCCTACCAACGTTAGTCGAGTGCGACCAGATTTCCAGACGAAAGGGAAGAGATTCCCACTCCAGAAGCTGCGTATCAACATCCTCATTTAAGGTACCTTGTTGATGAGATTCCTGCAATGGACAAGAGTGCTGAAATCTTAGTCCTGTTAAGAAGGGACATTCTCAGAGTACATAAAGTATGCGATCAGTGCGATGGGCCTGACAACGCCCCTTATGCACAAAGACTTGACCTAGGCTGGGTAATAGTGGGCGATGTATGCTTGGACAGGATGTGTACGCCATCTGAGATCCACTCCTTCAAAACTTACATGTTGAGAAACGGACGTGCATCACACTTCAAACAATGCCCTCACCTTTATAAAGTAAAGGAGAAGCTTCTTGACATCATCCAAGTACCTGATGTTACTCCTGTCCTTTGTGATGACAACCTAGGTACCACAGTGTTTTGTACTACAAGTGAGGACAACAAAATAGCCTTGTCAGTTGAAGACAGAGAATTCATCTCAATAATGGATAAGGAATTCTTTCAGGATGAGTCTAACATCTGGGTTGCACCAGTACCTCTTCGTGCTACAAGGGCCAAACTCCCAACCAATCGTGAACAGGCTTTATCCAGATTTAACTCACTTCAACGAACACTAAGGAACAGGCCTGAAATGAAGGACTATTTCATCGCCTTTATGAAAAGGATCTTTGACAATTATCACGCCGAACCAGCGCCACCACCTCAAGAACACGATGAGTGCTGGTATCTGCCTTTCTTCGGAGTGTATCATCCACGTAAGCCAAAACAAATCAGGATAGTATTTGACTCCAGTGCCAAGCATCAAGGTGTATCCCTAAACGATGTTCTTCTCACTGGCCCGAATCTAACCAACAACCTCGTAGGCGTACTTATGAGATTTAGAAGAGAAACAGTTGCCATAACCGCTGATATTGATCAGATGTTTCATTGCTTCATTGTACGCGAAGACCATAGGAACTTCTTAAGGTTTCTGTGGCACCATGACAACAACATGGACAATGAGATTATTGAATACTGCATGAAAGTACATGTTTTCGGAAATAGTCCCTCACCCGCTGTTGCAACATACGGTTTACGAAGGACTGCCATTGATGGAGAAAAAGATTATGGCGCGGATGCTCGACACTTCGTTGAGAGAGACTTTTATGTTGACGATGGACTTAAGACTTTACCTACAGACGAAGAAGCCAAAGGACACAAGGTATGCTTTCTGAGGCTATACTCAGACTACACAAAATTGCCTCAAATAGTGTTGCTGTTATAAAAGCCTTTCAACCTGGCGATCATGCCACAGGGTTTAAGGACTTAAATCTGGGAATGGACATGCCACCTATACAGAGAAGTCTGGGCCTACGGTGGACCTATTAAAGGACACTTTCAGCTTTCAAGTCAGCTCTACAGACAAGCCATTTACCAAGCGTGGTGTTCTGTCAGTGGTAAACAGCCCATACGATCCAATGGGATTTGTGGCTCCCATCACCATACAAGGTAAAGCCTTACTTATACAGCTCTCAGAGTCTATTAAAGATTGGGATGCTCCACTGCCATCTGACAAGCTTTCAAAATGGGAGTCCTGGAAGCAATCTCTACACGCCTTAGATGGAATCCATATACCACGCTGCTACACCTCAGCTTCCCTTGCTATGATCCGGAGAAAAGAGCTTCACATCTTCTCAGATGCATCTACTGAGGCCATTGCGGCTGTTGCCTACCTCAAGGTGAGAGACTCTTCTAATCAAACCCACATAGGGTTTCTGTTTGGGAAAGCTAATTTAGCACCTAAGCTTGAGCACACAATTCCGAGGCTTGAACTTTATGTTACTGTGCTAGCTGTAGAAATCTCAGATGTCATATTACGTGAGCTAGACATTCAGATAGATGACACCAAATTCTACACAGACAGTAAGGTTGTTCTGGGCTACATATACAACCAGACTAAACTTTTATATGTCTACGTCAGCAACCGTGTAGAAAGAATCAGGAAATCATTTAAACCTGAACAATGGCATTATGTCCCATCTGAAATTAATCCTGTAGATCATGCTACTAGGCCAGTGTCTGCAAGTGTATTTGCCAGTTCTTCCTGGTTAACAGGTCCTGAATTCCTGCTAGATCACACAGAAGAGACCACTGCTGACGTCTTCGGTCTTCTAGAACCTGACAAGGATCCAGAGAACCCAACTATCCTTACCCCAGCTACCCTGCTTACCCAGAAGCTTGGGTCCGTTCCTGTTCCACCTGGAAACTTTAAAGACGGAAATCTCTGCTTTGGTCAATGGAAGCGAGTACAGAACCTTGCCAACGGCTTCTGGAATCGTTGGAAGATGGAGTGTCATTCCATTCTGCAAGGACGCAGGAAATGGCAACGACAGTACCCTAACATACAAGTTGGAGATCTCGTTCTGCTCAAGGACCAGCAAGCCGTCAGAATCGAGTGACTTATTGTGAAGAGCGTTCCTAGTGATGACGGTAAGGTATGCAAGGTGGAGGTGAAAGTTGCAAGACAAGTGACTGTAAAGACTTTCATCAGGCCTATCACGGAACTTGTTCTGCTCTTGTCCTTTGGAGAATGAACTTATTGCCTATGTTGCTGAATCTTGCCTGAAACTTCAAGCAAGAAGTGTTTGAACTTTAATTGATTCACTTGAAGCCTTACATTTTAGTTGTTGCATTATATGTCTGTTCTCTTTATGTTTTTCAGGTCCTCGGACATCAAGCAAATTACTGTTGTTTATTCGCAATTATATAACTACCGTTATGGTTTAAATAGTGACATTTTCAATGCTAGACGGGGAGTGTGCTGCTACGCAGTTAAATCTATATAGTTTAATTCATATGATATTCTATATTTGGTCATATGCTCCCATCTAGTGGTCGTTTCTGGTAATGCACTTGTTTTTCTGGTTTGTCATATCTGTCATTCATTTCATTGCTCCACCCCTTCTTCTGTGTACCTCACTTCCTGCTTTTCCATACTGCTCCAGGCATTGGACAGGTACACATGTATTCTCATGTAAGCTTACAAAAGCATCATCTTTTGACCGCATAATACCAGAATCCATCTGTTCTGCTGTACTCTGTTATCTGGCTTACAGAATAAAGCAACTTACATGGATAAACTCGGTGTTGGTGAGTTCAAGCTTTCTGATAAGGATTTTATTACAAGACCCGGAGGCTCGTATTGCTATTCTCCTTCTTTACTCTGACCAATAGCAGCAAAGAAAAATATTGAAACATGTGATCAGCCACTCCCCATAGTCCCAGTATAACAGGCAACACCGCCTGCAAAACCTCCTCTTTCTTTGCTGCTGATGCAGAGATAAGTAGTGTGATTTATTGCTTCTGTCTTTTTTCATATAGACCTACGTATATATATTGTTTTATTTTGGGTTTTAGTTTTATCTGTATTCTGCATTTCCCCCTTTTGGGGGCAATTTGGGGGTATATATATATATATATATATATATATTGTAGACTCTTTGTTTTATTAGGTATGTTTTCATGTCCTCGTCTGTTGTGGCTATTGGGGGGTTAATTCTGCGCCTCCCTCTCTTTAGTCTGTAGGACGCTTTCACCTTGTTCGCCTGTACTGTGCCCTCTTCTTCCCCCTCCCCTTATCTGGCGGCCCATTTTCCCACCGCTACTTACTTCCGTCCGGCTTGCGTCTGCTCTCTCTCATACTTGCAGGCGCGCCCGAGATCTCGGGCGCTTCCGCTTCCGCAGTGTGTCTGTGCAGATCGGAGCTCCTGCTGCCTCAGTCCGTCCCTGGGGTGTTCCTTTTCAGGTTTTTCTGGCGTTTTTCCTCTCTTACTGGCCTTGGGCAAATCCCTATCGCCAGCTTATTAGTCCACAGCCTATTTAGTGCATCTTATATTATATATTATACATAATTTCAGCATCTATAGATATATTATCAGCAGGTCAGCATGCCTAAAACTGTGCATAGTGGCCAGGGCCCTGCAGAGCTGGACGTTCCTCTAGTTGAATTAACCCCTTCGGGGGAGGATGGTCATGTCCCGATCCCTAGAGATCAATCCATAGATTTTCAGGCGTCACTGTCTAGCGCCATTGCTGCAGCCATGGGGTCTATGACTTCGGTCATCTCCCAAACTATTGGCCAGGCCCTTGCTGCTCATCTGGCTACCTCACATACCCCACAGCCCGCCATGGTGTCAACACCCACCGGGCCAGGGCCGTCTGCCTCCAGAAAAAGAAATAAGGGTGATGATGTTTCCACCATTGTTGGCGCGCTGGGTCCGCGCAAAAGAGCCTGTACGCGTCAGGCAGAACGCACGCGCAATTGGAAATGTGCTAGAGCACAACAGGATTTGGATTCCGACTCTGAGGTCGAATCCGAGGAGGAGGCTATGGATGACGCCTTTGAGGAGGCAGAGGAGGACCCCTCGGGGGTCATGGATAATAACCCCCTACCCGGGTGTAGCTCCCTAGTGTCCGCTGCAGAAGTCATGCCTGCATCTTTAATGGATCCCTCTGGGGAACCCTTGTTTGACCCGGATTCGCTCCACCATCCCCGTTCTGCTGAGTGGTTATGGTTGGAGCACGTTTCCAAATATTTGGAGGCTCGTGTGCGCTGCCCTCTTTCCAAAGAGGCTCGCAATAAGCTTAGGGCGGAATGCCCCAGACCCGTCATTCCCAATAAGGTATGCGAGACTCCTGCTGTGGACCCCAAAATGACGCAGTTCTTCGCCAAATCCGGTTGGAACCCGCGTAGGGGGTCTAGAGTCAGCGTTGAGATCTTGTCAGGACAAGCTCCTTGACATCTTTGGGCCGCTAGCTAAATTATTTGACCTGGCGGAGGTGGCAAAAGCCGAGAATAAGCAGGTTGATCCTGTGGAATTGCGCGAATGGGTACAACGGGCCATTTGCATAGCGGGAAACGTAAATACGTCCCTAGCTATAGAGAGGTTTAAAGCCATTCTTTTCAAAATCGAGCCCAAGTTATCTAACCTAGCTCTTACTGAGGCTGGTAAGGAGGCCCAGGGCCTATTATTTGGAGAGTCCTTCATTAAGGACCTAGGGCGGTTTGTGGGAGCATTCACTGCCCTAGACAAAGCCCAAAGCTCAATGAAGAGAGTTTTCCACGGTAGGGTCTCTACCAAGGCCGGCAGCTTTAGGGGCCGCCTGTCCGGCCGTGCCCAGTTTCAGTCCTGTGGTTCGGGCCGAGGCTCCTTCTCTCAGAGATCTGCCTTCCAGGAGCACAGACGGGATCCGTCATCTTTTTTCCCTTCCCGGGGAAGTTCCTGGCGTTCAAGAGGATACAGAGGGAATCCTAATTCCAGACGTCCCTACGGTGAGTCTTCCAACTCATTTCAGTTCTTTAAATGTTTGTGTAGGGTGCAGACTACGTCTTTTTTCTCCAGCTTGGTCCAGTATCACCTCAGACCAATGGGTCCTATCCACGGTCAGGGGTTTCCACATCGAGCTGACGTCCTCCCCACTGTCCATCCCGCCTCCACACCCTGTAGTGCTGTCAGTGGAGAGCCGCATACTGGTGGACTCAGAGCTGTCGGATCTTTTCCGCAAGGGAGCCTTAGAGCCGGCTCCGATGTCCCCTTTTGCGATAATCAGCAATATTTTTCTAGTGGCGAAGAAAGGGGGCCAACTACGGCCCGTCATCAATTTACGCGCCCTCAACGCGTTTGTCAGATACCGCCACTTCAAGATCGAGGGCATCCATCTCCTTCAGGACCTTCTGCAGGTGGGCGATTGGATGGTCAAGTTGGACCTGAAGGACGCTTATCTTACTGTCCCTGTCGAGGACGCGTCCAGAAACCTTCTCTGTTTCTCTTGGCAAGACAGGATTTGGCGGTTCACGTGCCTCCCATTCGGCATCTCTTCAGCTCCGTGGTGTTTCACCAAGCTGATGCGCCCGGCTATGGCATGGCTACGCAGTCGGGGAGTTCGCCTCATCGTGTATTTGGACGACATTCTGGTCATGGCCCAGAATCGGTCGGTGTTGCTAAATCACCTTTGCTGGACCATGGATCTTCTGTTGGATCTGGGTTTACTCCTCAATCATGAGAAATCCTGCCTCACCCCGTCTCGCGAGATGGAGTTCCTGGGGTTTCTGGTGGATTCCACGGCAGGGACACTCAGCCTACCACCGGCCAAGGTTCGGTCGATACGGAAGGAATTGTGCAGAGCCAAGTCATCTTCCCAGATCCCTTTGCGCCAACTAGCGAGGATCATAGGTCTGCTGGCCTCATCTATCCAGGCGGTTTTCCCGGCCCCGCTCCATTACCGGGCTCTTCAGTGCCTGAAAATTTCCCACCTACGGGCGGGAGCTTTCTATGCGGATTGGATCTCCCTGGACGAGGAGACCAAGGAGCTATCCTGGTGGATCCACAATTTGCAAGCTTGGAACGGCAAGGCTATTTTCGGGCATCCTCCGGACTTGGTGGTGGATTCAGATGCCAGCCTGTCTGGCTGGGGAGCTCACTGCGAGGGGATCACAACTGGAGGTGGTTGGTCAGAGGCCGAAGCAGGATTCCATATCAATGCGCTGGAACTGTTGGCTGGTTCGTTCGCGATCAAGAGCTTCACGAGAGACACGGCCAGATCCTGCATTCAACTACGCATGGACAATGTGTCGGCGGTGCGTTACATCAACGGCATGGGCGACACCCGTTCCACCATCTTGTCTCGTTTGGCGAAGGACTTCTGGGACTACTGCCTAGACAAGGAGTTGATCGTTTTGGCGGAATATCTTCCAGGCGTCCAGAATATTCGTGCGGATTGGAGTTCTCGGTTTCTTTCCGATTCCAGCGACTGGCAGTTAGATCCAGCGGTGTTCCATTCCTTAATGTCAGTTTGGGGACCTTTCTGCATCGACCTGTTTGCTTCCCGCCTGAACACGCAACTACAACGTTTCTACAGCTGGCGCCCGGACCCGGAAGCCGAAGCGGTGGACGCGTTCCTACAGGATTGGTCCAAAGGCCTGCTCTACGCGTTTCCTCCCTTCCAGCTGATTCCCTGGACCCTGATTCAAGTGCGCCGTTATGCGGCGGATCTGGTGCTGCTGGTCCCATTTTGGAACTCCCAATCGTGGTTTCCCCACCTTCTGGAGATGATGGTAGAGATCCCGTACCTGCTCCCGATATCTCAGACTCTCCTCCGCGGTCCGCATCACCAACCGCATCCTCTCCTCTTGGACGGATCCCTGCGCCTGCTGCTATGTCGGATTTCAGGGGACCCTGGGAGGTCCCGGGAGTTTCGGGAACAGCTAGAGTCCTTTTGGAGAATGCATGGGCCCCAGGAACCAGAAGATCTTACAGATCAGCCTGGGGATCTTGGGCTCTCTGGTGCGTGGCTAGGGACTTGGATCCCGTTTCGGGATCCCTGTGACGGAGATCTTGCATTTCCTGTCTTCTTTATTTGACCAGGGCAAGGCCTATCGCATGATCAGCCTGTTCAGATCGGCCATTTCTGCTTCTCATCAAGGTTTTGACGGCACTCCTGCGGGTCAACATCCTTTGGTCTGCCGTCTCTTGCGCGGTTCTCGGATGTCTCGTCCTCCTAGGCCTAGATTTTCTGCCACTTGGGATGTATCTTGTGTCCTTTCTTTTTTATCTTCTTGGCCTCAGAATGCAGACCTTTCCCTAAGGCAACTGTCGGCGAAGCTTGTCACCCTTTTCTGTCTGATTTCCTGCAAGCGGGTTTCAGACGTCCGGGCTTTGGATTATGATGCCCGCTCGTATACCCCGGAGGGGGTCTCCTTTGACATCTCTAGGAGGACTAAGACCCACATACGTTCGGTCGCTTATCCTGCTTTCCCGGCCTCACCTTCACTTTGTCCCGTGGCGTGCCTCAAGGAATATGAAGCTCGCACTTCTCTTCATCGGTCGCGGGAGTTTCCTCAGCTCTTCCTTTCTACCATTCATCCTTTTGCCCCAGTGACCACTCCCACGCTGGCTAGGTGGATGAAGTGGGTCATGGAATTGGCGGGCGTGGACACTTCTATTTTCTCGGCGCATTCCGCTAGGGGGGCATCTGCTACCTCTTTGGCGGTTTCTGGCGCCAGACTGGAGGACATTTTGAAATTGGCGGATTGGTCCAGAGTCTCCACGTTCAGAGAATTTTATTTTCGGCCAGGTCCTCATGTTTTCTCATCAATCATTGATAATTTATCTTAACTTTGAACTTGCAATACGAGCCTCGGGGTCTTGTAATAAAATCAGATGATTTTCCTATTTCATGACGTAAAGTCATGATTTTATTAAAGACACGGAGGCGAGTATTGCACACCCTATGTTTCCCCTCCCTATGTTGGGTTTTTAACTATGGATGATTTTGATTGTGTGTCATTTGCATATTGGTTTTAACTCTATGAGTTTTTCCTGAGTAGGTTTGTCGCAACCATTTGATTGTGGATACAATGTCCCTCTTTGCTTCTATGATTTTTTCTGTTTTTCACCTTTTCAGGTTGAGACCGGCCTACTATGCGGTATCCATTGGTCTACGTCATGGTTCGGAGGGTCAGCAGTTCGGTTCCAGCCGATCGTGTGATGTGGACAGCTTCAGGAGCTTCTTCATCGTTGTTTCCAGTTGTTCCCAGTTCGCTTCCGGATGGATGGCGGTGTTGTTCCCGGGCTGTTCCGGTTTCCTGGTTGGTGATTCAGTTGGACTTTTCGGATTTGGTTTACAAAGAAAGAGGAGGTTTTGCAGGCGGTGTTGCCTGTTATACTGGGACTATGGGGAGGGGCTAATCAAATGCTTCAATATTTTTCTTTGCTGCTATTGGTCAGAGTAAAGAAGGAGAATAGCAATACTCGCCTCCGTGTCTTTAATAAAATCATGACTTTACGTCATGAAATAGGAAAATCATCTGATTGTCTGCAGTGATTATATCTGCCTATACAGGCCAGGCATAGAGGTCTCACTAGGGATAAATCGCTATTACAACAATCTGAGTCAGAATAATAATCCTCTAAATATCTCTCTGTCAGTATCAGAGGCCCCCTGCGTACCTATAGTACCCCTCCATGATACATGGGGGCCGACATATCAGGCTCTTTAAGCTGCTTGTATCATGTAAAAAGTCGCACAGTACCAAACACACCATATCTGTGCCACAATGTGTGACGGTTCAAAAATGGTGAAAAAAGTGGGTGAGGCTCAGCAGAGGAGGCGCTGCCTCTGTGACCCAACACATTTATTGTAATTTACACCAAGAGCTGCTGTAAATCTACGTCCGCTCATAAATGGCGTCAATCTGAGCTTATGGCGCATGGACTGCCGAGGTCTGAGCATTTTTATGGCAGTTTATTGTGGTAAGACGACACTGTTATAGTGGCACTGCTGCTCTATGGCGCTATTTTGGGGTGCTGTTATTTACCGGCACAGCTGAGAGGGTACAGAGGACTGAACTTTTATAAGGGGAGGGGGGGTTGTGAATGTCTATTTATATGGCATTTTTATGGGGTCATGATATTTGTATAACACTGTTATAGGGCAGTATATTTATATGGTATTGTTATAGAGTAGTATACTTATGTGGTATTGTTATAGGGCAGTATATTTATATGGTATTGTTATAGGGGCAGTATATTAATATGGTATTGTTATAGGTGTAACAGATCTCCTGGCACCCCGACTGGGTACCTCCATTGATGGATGCTCCTAGTGCTTCCCGAGGACTCCAAGCACTCCACTTGACACCATAAGCACTGTTGACCCCACGAACCACCGCAGCTTGGGGTGGGGGGATCTCATCGTCTTTCACCCACCCAGGGCCCAAGACCAGGATCCAGCTTCCAGTGGGTAGAACCATGTTGTAACACCAGGGGAGTATAATACCGATAGCAATCCCCAGAGTAAATATAGCTTTTCCCCCCACACATGAGACAAGGCTCTATATTGAAAGTAAAATATGAACTCACTTTATTGAAGATCAACTCAGTATATATACAGTTCAAGAAGTCTAACAACATAACGCAATCAACCATAAACAACATGCAAACAGACATCTCCCCCCCTCCATAATGAATGAATAGGGAGAGAGGAAACAAGTGATGGGATTATCTCCTAAGTGTATCATAGGGTGATCTATTAATCTAGGAGTCGGCTGCTCCTAGAATCAGCTATTTTAATCCCATCACTAACACAATCAGTGGGAGTCTCAGTGCAAAGTTAATCCTTTTTGTGTTGCTGAATTCACACCCTGCACCTTTAATGGGCAATAAAAAAATATGAGGCATATAAATTCCACACATAAATCAGGGTCGATAGTTCCTTGTAACCCCAAAAGGTCTGAGGGTGTCTCCATAGTTCTGGGTCCATTGTCTGTAGAAAGGAGGCTGGCCCTCAGGCTTCTCCAGCAGCCCCAGTGACGGTTTAGTCCGTCACATTTCTCCCCTCCCAACACTAGACTAACCAAGTACCTGGCCTCCTGTCGGTCGGTGCCTGAGTTAGTCGAGTAGCCCACCCATAAACAAACACTGGTCCTGTTGAACTCTGGGGCCTGGCTCTGTTCTGCTACTCCTTGCTGCATTGTTGTTCTCTAGCTTGGAACTGTTGGTACTTGGTGGGCAGAGTCCAACTGCACTCTGCCCAGATGCCAGCTCTTCCGCTGGGGTTGCCTGTGGGGAATCAGCCTCTAGACAAGAGGATAGGGGAGGGCAGAGGCCAACTGCGCTCTGCCCAGATGCCAGCTCTTCCGCTGGGGTAGCCTGTGGGGAGTCGGCCTCTGGACAAGAGGATAGGGGAGGGCAGAGGCCAACTGCGCTCTGCCCAGATGCCAGCTCTTCCACTGGGGTAGCCTGTGGGGAGTCAGCCTCTGGACAAGAGGATAGGGGAGGGCAGAGACCGACTGCGCTCTGCCCAGATGCCAGCTATTCCGCTGCGGTAGCCTGTGGGGAGTCAGGCTTTGGACAAGAAGATAGGGGAGGGCAGAGGCCAACTGCGCTCTGCCCAGATGGCAGCTCTTCCGCTGGGGTAGCCTGTGAGGAGTCGGCCTCTGGACAAGAGGCTAGGGGAGGGAAGAGGCCGACTGCGCTCTGCCCAAATGCCAGCTCTTCCGCTGGGATGTGGTCAGGGAATCTTACCCCCAGAACCTTGTTGCAGATCGGCTGTGGAGAGGAGGGATCGCTTACCTCCTCCTTCTGGCATTTCATATGGGGTTGGTTGGGGATCTGTACTGGCCATCCAGCACCCCTGTAGGTCTGGTTTAGAGACCGAGGTCCCATCTGCACCATCGGAGTTAGGGGTGCTGTCCCCCTGTGGTTGGGGAGAGAGACCGGTTGTCTCCTCTCCCTTCAAGGTACACTGCCGCTGGGGAATGGAGACGATGCTCTCCTCTCGCTGCAAAACATACTGACGCTGGGGAGCAGGACCGACTGTCCCTACTCCTTTAAACTCCGGCTGTTGGGGATCTGGGCCGACCCCCCAACATCCCTGTAGGGCTGGTGGAGAGACCTTGGTCCCATCTCCACCTGCCATATGGGGTTCCCCCCAGGACCAGTCTATGAGGTCCCCTACCTCCACAGCTGGTACTGAAGCATGGGATTCTGTAGGGTTGTAGGTCTGGGACTGACACCCAGTTCTTTGGCAGTGTATATTGGGGCCGAATTGAGCTGAGGAAGTATTAGTAATCCTGCTCCAGCTCCCACTCCATTGTCACTAGAGATGCCAGGTCTTGTCTCACCTCTCTCGCTGTAGCCCAATCATGCATAGCCTCCCTGTAGTCATAGATATTCCAGAAAAGGGACTCTTCAGCATCTCCGAACTGCGGTTCTGCGAAGGCCTCAAACAACACGCCAGGGCCATTATAATCCTCACTCTTGGGTCTGTCGTGCTCAGCCATCCAGGAAGAGTGCCGAATCACATACCACCAGAGTGCCTGGAAGGCGTCGTCTAGCCAAAGCACCTTCCATACCAGGCTCTCAAGTTCTGTCACCCACTCATCCAGGGGCTGTTCTTCCAGAAGGGGCATTCGCAGGGCCACTCACATCTGCAACTGCTGCTCCTCAGTGTGGAGACTCTCGCCCTGCTGACGCTGTACATCTTCTAAGGCCTCGCGCCAGACGCCTTTCCGGACTGCATCCCTCCAGTCCGGGTAATCTTCTTCCTTGTAGTGGAACGCTGTCCGAAGACTAGCCGATTCCATCCTGCTGTAGCCAGGGGCGTTGTACGGATACTAGCGTTGCCCTCAATATACTCCACGAACTGTGTCTTCGAGCTGCTTCTCCTCACACTAGGACGCCATCCCACTGCTGCCACCAATGTAACGTATCTCCTGGCACCCCGACCGGGTACCTCCGTCGATGGATGCTCCTAGCGCTTCCCGAGGACTCCAAGCACTCCACTTGACACCATAACCGCCACAGACCCCACGAACTGCCGAAGCTTGGTTGAGGTCTTGCCGTCTCCTACCCACCCTGGACTTACGACAAGGCTCCAGGCTCCAGTGGGTGAACCTCTCCTAAATCTAGAGAGCAGGAACAGCTCTTACAAGAGCTAGTAGTTATAGCCAGGGGAGTATAGCAAATCATTAGCATATAGCAATCCCCAGTGTCGATCAGTTACCCAAACACCAGCCTCAACATGATGAAGGGAATAACAGGAACTCTTTATTGAACACACAGCATTGACTTATATACACATGACATACTGAGCACATGACATAGCAGCCAATCCTGTACAGTTTAAACACAAAACTAACCCTATTCAACAAACACACTGACATTGTCTGTGACGCAATTAACAAACACACTGGCATTGTCTTTGAAGCAATCAACAATGAACATGCAAACAGATATCTTCACCCCCTCCATAATGAATGAATGAGAAGAGGAGACACATGTGATGGGATTATCTCCTTAGTGTATCATAGGAGTCGGCTGCTATTATAATCAACTATCTTAATCCCATCACTAACACAATCAGTGGAAGTCTCAGTGCAGAGTTAACCCTTCTTGTGTTGCTGAATCCACACCATGCCTTTTTAATGGGCAATATGACATATGTGGCATATAAATTACACATATAAATCAGGATTCATAGTTCCTTGTAACCCCAAAAGGTCTGAGAGGGTTTCCATAGTTCTCGGTTCATAGTCTGTAGGAAGGAGGCTGGCCCTCAGGCTTCTCCAGCAGCTCCAGTGACGGTTCAGTCCGTCACAATATGGTATTGTTATGGGGCAGTATATTTATATGGCATAGTTATCGGGCAGTATATTTATATGGCTTTGTTATAGGAGCAGTATATCTATATGGTATTATTATAGGGGCAGTATATTTATATGGTATTGTTATAGAGGCAGTATATTTATATGGTATTGTTATAGGGGCAGTATATTTATATGGTATTGTTATAGAGGCAGTATATTTATATGGTATTGTTATAGAGGCAGTATATTTATATGGCTTTGTTATAGGGGCAGTATATTTATATGGTATTGTTATAGGGCAGTATATTTATATGTCTTTTATATCGATGTAGTTAGTTATTCAACCTTTTATTTACCAGTGGTACATTCTCAAATTATTTTATGACATTTATTGCTATCTGCAACGTTTCGGGCCCATTCGGTGCCCTTTGTCAAGCTGGATGGCCGGTCTGCGTGTTTCCACGCCGTGGAAACACGCAGACCGGCCATCCAGCTTGACAAAGGGCACCGAATGGGCCCGAAACGTTGCAGATAGCAATAAATGTCATAAAATAATTTGAGAATGTACCACTGGTAAATAAAGGTTGAATAACTAACTACATCGGTGTGCTGTTTCTGAAAAACCTATTTAAAGCTATATTCTCACTCCGCGGGTGGAAGGAGGTTAACAGGAGACGAGCACCCACAAAAGCCGTTCAATTTAGACGTGTGCTGAGGTGTCACTATAACTAAGAAGTATATGTCTTTTATATAGGGGCAGTATAGTTATATGGTATTATTATAGGGCAGAATATGTATATGGTATTGTTATAGGGGCAGTATATTTATATGGTATTGTTATAGGGGCAGTATATTTATATGATATTGTTATTGTGGCAGTATATTTATATGGTATTGTTATAGGGCAGTATATTTATATGGTATTGTTATAGGTGCAGTATATTTATATGGTATTGTTATAGGTGCAGTATATTTATATGGTATTGTTATAGGGGCAGTATATTTATATGGTATTGTTATAGAGTAGTATACTTATGTGGTATTGTTATAGGGCAGTATATTTATATGGTATTGTTATAGGGGCAGTATATTTATATGGTATTGTTATAGGGCAGTATATTTATATGGTATTGTTATAGGTGCAGTATATTTATATGGTATTGTTATAGGTGCAGTATATTTATATGGTATTGTTATAGGGGCAGTATATTTATATGGTATTGTTATAGGTGCAGTATATTTATATGATATTGTTATTGTGGCAGTATATTTATATGGTATTGTTATAGGGCAGTATATTTATATGGTATTGTTATAGGTGCAGTATATTTATATGGTATTGTTATAGGTGCAGTATATTTATATGGTATTGTTATAGGGGCAGTATATTTATATGGTATTGTTATAGGTGCAGTATATTTATATGGTATTGTTATAGGTGCAGTATATTTATATGGTATTGTTATAGGGGCAGTATATTTATATGGTATTGTTATAGGGGCAGTATATTTATATGGTATTGTTATAGGTGCAGTATATTTATATGGTATTGTTATAGGTGCAGTATATTTATATGGTATTGTTATAGGTGCAGTATATTTATATGGTATTGTTATAGGGGCAGTATATTTATATGGTATTGTTATAGGGGCAGGATATTTATATGGTATTGTTATAGGGGCAGTATATTTATATGGTATTGTTATAGGGGCATCTTGTTTAATATACACTGTAGGTTACTGACAAGACATGAAGTAGTGACATGTGAGAGCTCAGAGGGCGGCACAGGACAGACTCCTCTCTGCTTCACTCCTCTCTAGGTGGGGGGGGGGGGCTATAGAGGTAAATGTAGAAGGTTTCTGGAACTACGGAAAATACCTAAACTCAGAAGTGATGGGGCAGGATCTTTACACAATGGAGGAGATTGTCCACATTCTTAGAGAGATGTCTCCAGGAAACAGAAACCAAACCGTGGAGCCTCTACCAGAAAGGAAACCAAAAGTCAGAGCCTCAGAGATCACTGATCCCCAGTCACTAGGCTCCTGCTTTCTGCATCTGGTGCCACTTATCTCCACATCGGGCGCCTCTGATCTCCACACCTGACTCCCCTGATCTCCACACCTGACTCCCCTGATCTCCACACCTGGCTCCCCTGATCTCCACACCTGACTCCCCTGATCTCCACACCTGACTCCCCTGATCTCCACACCTGGCTCCCCTGATCTCCACACCTGACTCCCCTGATCTCCACACCTGACTCCCCTGATCTCCACACCTGGCTCCCCTGATCTCCACACCTGGCACCCTGATCTCTACACCTGGCTCCCCTGATCTCCACACCTGGCTCCCCTGATCTCCACACCTGGCACCCTGATCTCCACACCTGACTCCCCTGATCTCCACACCTGGCTCCCCTGATCTCCACACCTGACTCCCCTGATCTCCACACCTGACTCCCCTGATCTCCACACCTGGCTCCCCTGATCTCCACACCTGGCTCCCCTGATCTCCACACCTGGCACCCTGATCTCTACACCTGGCTCCCCTGATCTCCACACCTGGCTCCCCTGATCTCTACACCTGGCACCCTGATCTCTACACCTGGCACCCCTGATCTCCACACCTGGCGCCGCTGATCTCCACACCTGGCTCCCCTGATCTCTACACCTGGCTCCGCTGATCTCCACATCTGGCGCCCCTGATCTCTACATTTGGCGCTGCTGATCTCCACACCTGACTCCCCTGATCTCCACACCTGGCTCCCCTGATCTCCACACCTGACTCCCCTGATCTCCACACCTGACTCCCCTGATCTCCACACCTGGCTCCCCTGATCTCCACACCTGACTCCCCTGATCTCCACACCTGACTCCCCTGATCTCCACACCTGACTCCCCTGATCTCCACACCTGGCTCCCCTGATCTCCACACCTGGCACCCTGATCTCTACACCTGGCACCCTGATCTCCACACCTGGCTCCCCTGATCTCTACACCTGGCACCCCTGATCTCCACACCTGGCGCCGCTGATCTCCACACCTGGCACCCTGATCTCTACACCTGGCTCCCCTGATCTCCACACCTGGCTCCCCTGATCTCCACACCTGGCTCCCCTGATCTCCACACCTGGCTCCCCTGATCTCTACACCTGGCACCCCTGATCTCCACACCTGGCGCCGCTGATCTCCACACCTGGCTCCTCTGATCTCCACACCTGGCTCCCCTGATCTCCACACCTTGCTCCTCTGATCTCCACACCTGGCGCCCCTTATCTCCGCTCTCACCTGTAAGTATTCTGGATGCCGCACAATCTGCACTATTACACATCTTTGTAAACATTTCTGACTTTCAGGTTTTCCTGATGACAGATCATTAAAGAGCTGATAATGTAAACTTCAAGAACCCGCGCTGATAAATCAGGGGTCACACGAGCAGCACATATGAGACCTCACATATAACATCACTTACTATTGGGGTCCGTCCACACGGTCAGGTTTCTGGTTGCAGATTTGGAACCTAAAATTAGAAGAGGGTTAAAAAAAGAGAAAGTATAAAGGACAGAAACAACTTCTCTTGTTTGAATTCATTCACGGTTTTGACTTCCAACCCTGCATCAGGAACCTGACTGTGTCTGAGCCCATAGACGGCACCATGATAGAGAAAACTCAGATCCTTACTGTGCCCTGAGAGGATTACAGCAGCCTGTATTACGTCTACACAGCAACACACATTCTGCAGTATACACGTAGATGTACATATATAACACATAACTATTACACATTCTGCTGGTGCAGTCACTGTGTACATACATTACTTATCCTGTACTGATCCTGAGTTACATCCTGCATTATACTCCAGAGCTGCACTCACTACTCTGCTGGTGCAGTCACTGTGTACATACATTACTTATCCTGTACTGATCCTGAGTTACAGCCTGTAATATACTCCAGAGCTGCACTCACTATTCTGCTGGTGCAGTCACTGTGTACATACATTACTTATCCTGTACTGATCCTGAGTTACATCCTGTGTTATACTCCAGAGCTGCACTCACTATTCTGCTGGTGCAGTCACTGTGTACATACATTACTTATCCTGTACTGATCCTGAGTTACATCCTGTATTATACTCCAGAGCTGCACTCACTATTCTGCTGGTGCAGTCACTGTGTACATACATTACATTACTTATCCTGTACTGATCCTGAGTTACATCCTGTATTATACTCCAGAGCTGCACTCACTATTCTGCTGGTGCAGTCACTATGTACATACATTACTTATCCTGTACTGATCCTGAGTTACATCCTGTATTATACCCCAGAGCTGCACTCACTATTCTGCTGGTGCAGTCACTGTGTACATACATTACTTATCCTGCACTGATCCTGAGTTACATCCTGTATTATACCCCAGAGCTGCACTCACTATTCTGCTGGTGCAGTCACTGTGTACATACATTACTTATCCTGTACTGATCCTGAGTTACATCCTGTATTATACTCCAGAGCTGCACTCACTATTCTTCTGGTGCAGTCACTGTGTACATACAATTGAATATGTGCTGTATTTGATATATAGGGTGTTGGATACGTGCTGTGTTGGATACAAAGTTGTGTTGGATACTTGCGGTGTTGGATACATGAAGAGTTGGATACATGGGGTGTTGGATACGTGCGATGTTGTATACATGGGGTGTTGGATACATGTGGTGTTGGATACTTGCAGTGTTGGATATGTGCGGTGTTGGATATGTGCGGTGTTGAATATATGTGGTGTTGGATAGGTGCAGTGTTGGATACGCGCGATGTTGGATACTACATGCTGTGTTGGATACGTACAGTGCTGGATACGTGTTGTTGTTGGATTTGTGCAGAGTTGGGTACACGTGGTCTTGGATACGTGCGGTGTTGGATACATGTGGAGTTGGATACATGTGATGTTGGATACGTGCGGTGTTGGATACGTGCAGAGTTGGATACGTGCGGTGTTGGATACGTGCAGAGTTGGATACGCGTGGTGTTGGATACGTGCAGAGTTGGATACGTGCGGTGTTGGATACGTGCAGAGTTGGATACGTGTGGTGTTGGATACGTGCAGAGTTGGATATGTGAAGAGTTGGATACATGCGGTGTTGGATACGTGCGGTGTTGGATACGTGCAGAGTTGGATACGTGTGGTGTTGGATATGTGCAGAGTTGGATATGTGAAGAGTTGGATACATGCGGTGTTGGATACGTGCAGAGTTGGATACGTGTGGTGTCGGATACGTGCAGAGTTTGATACGTGCAGAGTTTGATACGTGCAGAGTTTGATACGTGCGGTGTTGGATACGTGCAGAGTTTGATACGTGCGGTGTTGGATACGTGGGGTATAAATCTGCTTCTATTCATGGTTTATTATTAATATTGTTACAGAAATGATGCAGAAATATAAATTATCGTTCTCCGCCTTCGCCTCGTTCTGGCTGCTGATTGGCTCCTGGTGTCCTCAGGTAAAGCTCCTCCCACTGATGTTCTGACTGGTCATGAGGTAAATGTCACAAGACGTCTTCCAGAAGTGTCCTGCAGATCCGGGGACTCTCAGCATTCTCTCAGGGATCTTCATGCCGACCAGGAGATCACTAATGTTTCTTCTAGAAATATAAAAAATGTTCAGTAGAGAGGATCTTTGTGGACAGGAGCCTGGATTTAGGGATTTGAGATGTTGGGGCCACAGATGAGACGGGCTTACCACCTTAGCTCTACCAGGGGTTAATATTATGAGGGGCCCCAGTTAAGATCTTCAAATGGACCCCCATCATGGTGCTGACTTCAGCCTTCCTGGGTGGGAGGTTTTGGTGTTTGTCCCTCACGATCTCCATGTCCTCAGGCCAATTCCCTAACCCCTTGGAGGGGGAGGGGGAGGGGGGTGCACCTATTCTCCCAATAAAGGCTGAGAGCACCCAGGCCCAGAACAAGCTCCATCATCTGTGGAAATCTACAGGAAGTGACTATCCTGAGAGGAACAGGAAGGAAGAGGAGGTGGGGCAGGGGTGATGTCATCAGGTGTCTGACATCATTAGGGGCGTATACTGGGCTTAATGTTGGCTGCAGAACATTGTTACAGAGTTAGTGCATTCCGAAAGTCCTCACGCCCTCTCACTTTCTTAACATTTTCTTCTCTTGCTCCTTGTGCTATAACAGATATGGACATAAGTCTTCAGCCCCTTTACTCAGGACTAGAGATGAGGGAATCGAAGTTGACCAAGTGGAATTCGATCAGAATTTCAGGAAAAATTTTATTCGCACCTAATCCGAATTTCCTCACGCTTCGTGGTAGCGAATCACATTTTTTCATAAAATGGCGGCTGCACGTGTGAGGATATGGAGCAAGGAACTCTGGGAACGAGGGATCACCCATAATGCCATGCATGCAGCCAATCAGCAGCCAGCCAGCCCTGTGATGTCACAGCCCTATAAATAGCAGCAGCCATCTTGGATTCTGCCATTTTCCAGTGTAGTTAGTGCAGGGAGAGGCGTCAGCAGGCGCTGGGGACAGTGCGAGGAAAGACTTCATTGTGCTAAAAAAAAACGATTTACCAGTGCAGGAAAAGATTATTCAAGGTGCAGGGAAAGGATAGGGAGGAATCATTCCACAGCATTTCTGTAGAACAGGGTTCAGTCGGGGAGGTGACAGCCTGGGAATAGGAACAATCCTATTACACCTTGCTGCACTGACTGCGGATCCACATTGCCATTATACAGCTCTGTAATTCCAGTAAACTGATCTTGTTATTGGTGGGCAAGTGCTGTGTGATATCGCCATTAACAGGGTTATTACAGGGGAATATTTCTATAGTACGTCTTAGGCTACTTTCACACTAGCGGCACGGACCTCCAGCAGCCTGTCGGATCCATCCTGCCGCTAGTAACCGTGTGCACCCCGATTGCCGCTCCGTCCCCATTGACTATAATGGGGGCGGTGCGGAGTTCCGGCGAAGGCACGGGAGCGCACGGCGAGAGGTTGCCGGAATAAAACTATAACATGTTCAACATTTATTCCGGCAGCCTCTCGCTGTTCTCTGCCGTGCCTCCGCCGGAACTCCGCACCGCCCCCATTATAGTCAATGGGGACGGAGCGGCAGTTCGGAGGCACACAGTCACTAGCGGCAGCACGGATCAGACAAGCTGTTCACCCGAAGGAACAGCCTGCCGGAGGTCCATGCCGCTAGTGTGAAAGTAGTCTTATTTGCCCTTGTGCGGTGCAGTTATAGGTTCTAAAGCATTTTTTGGCTTGTATTAGTGGGAAAAAAAGGGCTTATTAGCCATTGTGTGGTGAAGTGAGAAATGCTGATTGAGTTGAGGTGGGTGCTCCACAGACAGGATCCGTTTTTTGGGGGTTATTGCTCTGACGGATCAGAGAAAGGGCAAAATAATCAGTGACGTCAACACAAACTTACTGCTGACACCCTCTCCACTCTGTCCGGGGGGCTCTACTTGTATAAGGGGTTAATAGAACAGGTTCTGTAGACATCTATGTGGAATCAGCCGACGATGGTTTAAAAGGAGTGGGCTTCTTCTTGGCGCTAACATAGACCTGTAAGGCTGAGTTTGCAATGAGCAGGACCGTGGTACGGTGGCCAATTATGCAGTGGGTCAGGATAGATGTATATAAGTCTATGGTTTGTTCGTGACACCAATTGCAGCTTGCGCAGGTACTGTAGCAGGGCCCTTTAAGATGTTATAACTCACGTACCAGGTGAGGAATGCCAGAGGGGGATAATGTCTCTGTATAGTGTCAACGGTGTCTCCTACCTTGGTACGGCTGGACTCCTGGATCCTAGCTCACTTGCAATAAAATGAGTGTTGTTAATAGGAGTAATTGAGGAACTTTGGTAGCAGTAAATGAGATCTAGACATGGAGTATAATGCAACTTGTCTTTACTGAATGGCAGCTTTAAATCCATACGAGTTACAGCAATAGTCTTGGGTCCCAGCAGGTATAGGCAAGGTATGGCAGGGATCAGTATCTCGTCTGCTTCTATACTATGTGCCTGGAGAATCTGGCAGGTATTTATCTTCTGCTCTGTCTGTCTTCTGCTTAGTATGGGCCTGACTAGCTGAGGAGGAATTTGGCTTCTCCTGGACTCTGGATAAGTACTCACAGGACTGCTTGCAGGGAATGATTCTTCCTGGAGATCTGTAGTTCTGGAGGTGTTGCTTGGTTGTCCACAGTCGAGGCTGAAGGGCTCAGACTGGGAGGATGGATCCTTGGCCTCAGCCGAGGCTGGATCCTAGGTTGGGATCCCTGTAACTGGGAGCTCCTATTAACACAGCCTTCCCCTGGCAAGGGTGGCTGGTACACTAACTTAACTTCCTTCTCCTCCTCATGAGACAGGACATGGGAACAGCCCACTTCTGCTCACACAGGGGAGACTATACTGGAATGAACTATTCCAGCCTAGATATACTAAACTGGCTAAGGTCTGCTGAATACATTGCTGCCACCTGCTGGTGTACATGGAAATTACAGCATAATATATCAAACAGGCCTGAAAAACACATATACAGGGAAATGCAATGTTAGATGACACAAGATGACAATAAATATACACCTGACATGTTGTAGCAGGGAAATAGAGTTTTAGTAACATACTTCGGGATGTTACATACCACCTTACTTTAAGTTAAGCCATCCTCGGTTTACGCTAGGAGGGTGAAGGAATCAGCTCTGGGTACCCAATAAATACAAAGTGCTGCATGAATTACATAGAATGACATACATAGACAAAACACATAACGGCTTTCCCCAGGTTCCTGCCCGCTAGAGTAAGGTGTCCAACACATAGTTTCCTTCTCTTGGTATAACCAGGTAACCTAAATACTGCACAAAGCAAACATTACTGACTGACTTTGTATGTCCTGAGCTCTGTAGACATCAAAGAAAGCATGGGGGTGTCTTTACTCCGTAATCCCGCCATTGTATAATGCAAAGCCCGCAAATAGAAGGGTGGCTTTATCCTGTATTCCCTTCCCTGCACCATAGCCTGAAGAAATTTGGCTTGTACCACGGTCACTATGATGACTGAGGGGAAGCTAAAGTAAGGCTCTAAGGCTTGAGGTACCATACCTTAGGCAAAAGTTCAGAAGGGGAGGTATTTATCGTCTCCTTATCTTCTGGCAATGTCACAGGAGGAGGGTAGTACAATCCCGTCGCGCTCCTGGAAATGAGACACCTCAGGATGAGAACAATCCTGAACATAGAACAAGTAAGAAGGAGCAGCCTAGGGCTTCTAACGATTCCCGAAGCAGCAGGGGTACCTGTGTAGTAACTGGATCTGCCTGGACTTACCACTTGGTCCTACCCTGGGTACCTATGGGTATATATCACCGGGTGTAGGCCATTAGTTTTCACGTCCCTATGAAGACAGTTCGTATAAGGAGGGGAGAGAACAAGAGCTGTAAAAAAGGCACACTTTAAGTAAGTTGCTACATTTTTGTTAAGTGCAATGGTTAAGTGCAATCATGACAATCAGTGCATAAATTTACATTGTGGCACCTAGAAGGAGAATACACACGATGGGCAGGTTATCTTGAACGTTACAAAAATTGTAAACTGGTACAATAGTGCAAAAATTAAATAGCATGAAAATCACAAAGAGCTCAGGTATCACGTTTGAGTCCTTTCTTTGGGTGCAAGCTTTTATGTTGCAATAAAACATTTTGTAAAATAGTGCAAATTTTTTAATACAAGGATAGGTTCAACAATAACTTGAGTCATTTTGCCTGGAAGTGCTTAAAGTTGTAGAATCCTCTGGAAACTGATAAAAGTCAATTTGTAATCCACAGGGTTAAAAGTTAATTGTAATCCACAAGGTATAAAATGTCATAAGAGCAACAAGGCTATCAAGTAACCTGAGAAAGGGGATAAAACACTGAACTTGGACGTGAAGGGGTTAAGTGCTGATGGGGGGAGTCCTAACTGGCATGACCATCAGGATGAGGACTAAACAGACAACCTGAAATAAAAACGTTAAAACACACAAAAGGCCAACAGGTCCTCACCCGTCAGGAATCAGTCCATGGAGTGGCTCCCAAATGTCACTGGTTATTTTTTCTTTATAGCGGATACCTTTTACAGAAAGGTATCCAGCTCCTCCTCACTGCTGGAGCTGCTGAACCTCATGAGAGGTTGTTCCTGCCTCTGATGGTAGCTCATTGTAGCTGCTGTTGTGGTACGCCACTGCACTCTGCTGGTGGCTGCAGGTACTGGCTGTGCTGACAGCCTGGAAAACGCGGCAGTTACACGCCGTAGCCCGGAATCTCCAGCCGGCACAGAGGGGGATAGGACCTCTGGCTGAAGGGAATCAGGAAGGGTTGGAGCGGCTGCCTTGGGCTGTTTCCAGGGCAGGATGTATGGTGGTTTGGCATATGGCTGTACCTTAGGGTTAAACGTAAGGACAGAGTTATTTATCTGTCCTACCCTCAGGGTCAGTGGTGCGGCCAAATCCGGTATAAGGTGTGCCGGCTCAGGTTGGGGCTGCTCCCTAAAGGCCATCTGGGGTTTCCTGGAGGCATCTCACTTTGCCCGCAGAGCCTGGTTCCTCCTGCCAGGTCTCTGGGGTGACAGCAGGGGTGAGTGGCTTGTCCAGCAGGGTCACGCCGGAAGCAAATGGACCCTGGATGGAACGCATGGGGGTGTATTCGACCTGGTCCCCCACATATAGATTGTGCCGGGCCTGAGGCAGGTAATGCCTTTTAACGGAACGCCGGCCCACAAAGATTTCAGTACCGGAATAATTATCCTGCAAGAAGCCGACTCCTCGTTCCACAGAAAACCATAATACAGTCCCTGTTCGCCTGACTAAGGTGGGGTCCCCTGGCTGGTGGTCATCAACCACCTGCTTGACCCATTCTTCGACGGCTGATTTATATTCCCAGGCCGTCTGGGCAAACGCGGTGATTTCGTGAGGCACCTCAGGGTTCAGGCTCTTTAACTGGCTGGGAGTGGAGCTGGGCGGCGGAGTGGATACGCCAGCCGCCTCCGCCGCACCAGTAGGTGACTGTAGCAGTGCATGCCTAGGCCTGGTGGCAGGTGCGGGGGTCTCAGGACGCGGTGCAGGGGCGGACACGGACCGGGCCTGGGCCTCAGGGAGCGCGGCAGCTCCTACCTGTGGTTGCGGCCGGGCGGCCGGTTCCGGTGTCTCCTGGGTGCCGTCAAGGGGTGCCATCTCCGTCTGGATCACCGTCTTGTCGTTGGCTGTGGTGAGTGCGTCAGCGGCGTCCTCCGCGGGAACAGGCTTGACGTCGATTTCCATTCTCACTGGCACGTCGTCTTCCGCAGGGGCGCATGACTTGGCGGAGGTATCCACTGCCTCCGGGAACTCGATTAAGTCCTTGCCCTTTGCATCGGGAAGCGGGACATCAGCGGCGGCCTTCTCAGGATCCTCAGGGATACTGGCCAAGGTAGGTGGCGTAGGTGCTTTGACCAGGGAGGAATCCACGGCCTCCGGACTAGTGCCATGGAGGGTCCGCGTCTCTTCAATAGCTGGGAGACCTGAATCTCCAGCAGATACTCCGGATAAACTGGCTCTCCGCCTATGGACATCTCATTCCATTTTGGGCGCGGGTAAGCCATAGCTGCTACTTCACATGAGCAAACTTCCAGATCTGAGGCTGTAGTCCAGAGGGAGGAGTCTTTATCACCTCGGCTCACAATAGAAAGTTCACAGGGGGCTGTCTCTATTTTTCCCGCTTCCAGGGGGGCGTATTCGATATCTTCGCTCTCTTGAGGGGGAGTTACTAATTTTTCCCGCTTCTGGGGGGCGTATTCGGCATTTTCACGCTCTTGAGGGCGTTCTTATCTTTTCCTGCCTCCGACAAGCATGTAGAGGCGGCGCCATTTTGCGAATATGGCAAAATTAACTTTTTAAGTACTCGTGGGCACCGCATGGCAATTCTTTGCACAGCAAACAGGCAATAAAGTCACTTTTCAAGGTCTTTGCACAAGCGGCAGCGCTTGCAATACTGTGAGACATGCGATGGGATCCGTTTTTAACTTAGAATTGGATCCAGTTCTGCTGGCAGGGATGGCACACAATTCAATCCGATCCTGTTCGTGACGCCACTTAATGCAATGAGCAGGACCGTGATACGGTGGTGTCACGACCGCTATCCCAGCAGCAGTCGTGTCGCACCAGACAGAGGGGAAGGGGGACCCTTATCTACCGATGGGAATAGTATGGCCACCCCTGACTAACCCTAAGCTGGCACCTGTCTGCCCTGATACCCTAGACGGGGTGTGAACCCGTGCGGCGAGCAGGATGCCTAAACCCTCAGTCACCCTAACAAGCCTAGAGTGGGGAAAGGCCGATGGGAGCACTAGTCACCATCACTCATGTCTAGGAGAACAGCAGGGGAAGACAGCAACAAACAATCTATAGCAGAGATAGACTTATCCAGTCACGAGCAGAGAAGGCGATCCCAATCACGACAGTCCACGCCGGACAAGAGCTCCACAGCAACACCATCAAACGATCTCCTTCAAAGGTCAGAATAGAACTGGAAGTAAGGACTATATCTGGCAATGACTGCAAGTGAAACTGAAACTAATATAGTAGCTGGGAGTGGCAGACAAGACTCACCTGAGAAGGATGCCTACAAACTCCCAGTCAGGACAAAAAGGTTCACAAGGCAAAACCCGGATGACATACCCTGAACCATGGAGCAAACTCACAAGCTATCGTGAGTAGCAAGTCGCTGCGACCTTCTCCTCCCAGACCTGTCTGGATCAGTCACAGTCGTGACAGGTGGCCAATTATGCAGTGGGTCAGGATAGATGTATATAAGTCTATGGTTTGTTCGTGACGCCAATTGCAGCTTGCGCAGGTACTGTAGCAGGGCCCTTTAAGATGTTATAACTCACGTACCAGGTGAGGAATGCCAGAGGGGGATAATGTCTCTGTGTAGTGTCTCCTACCTTGGTACGGCTGGACTCCTGGATCCTGTCTCACTTGCAATAAAATGAGTGTTGTTAATAGGAGTAATTGAGGAACTTTGGTAGCAGTAAATGAGATCCAGACATGGAGTATAATGCAACTTGTCTTTACTGAATGGCAGCTTTAAATCCATACGAGTTACAGCAATAGTCTTGGGTCCCAGCAGGTATAGGCAAGGTATGGCAGGGATCAATATCTCGTCTGCTTCTATACTATGTGCCTGGAGAATCTGGCAGGTATTTATCTTCTGCTCTGTCTGTCTTCTGCTTAGTATGGGCCTGACTAGCTGAGGAGGAATTTGGCTTCTCCTGGACTCTGGATAAGTACTCACAGGACTGCTCGCAGGGAATGATTCTTCCTGGAGATCTGTAGTTCTGGAGGTGTTGCTTGATTGTCCACAGTCGAGGCTGAAGGGCTCAGACCGGGAGGATGGATCCTTGGCCTCAGCTGAGGCTGGATCCTAGGTTGGGATCCGTGTAACTGGGAGCTCCTACTAACACAGCCTTCCCCTGGCAAGGGTGGCTGGTACACTAACTTAACTTCCTTCTCCTCCTCATGAGACAGGACATGGGAACAGCCCACTTCTGCTCACTCAGGGGAGACTAGACTGGAATGAACTATTTCAGCCTAGATATACTAAACTGGCTAAGGTCTGCTGAATACATTGCTGCCACCTGCTGGTGCACATGGAAATTACAGCATAATATATCAAACAGGCCTGAAAAACACATATACAGGGAAATGCAATGTTAGATGACACAAGATGGCAATAAATATACACCTGATATGTTGTAGCAGGGAAATACAGTTTTAGTAACATACTCTGGGATGTTACAAGTTCATACTTCAGTTATTTGGTCAGTTTTGGCCCTGTGACTGCCCAAATAAGTGAAGTGTGCAGTGATTCTAAGAACGACGCCTGTCATCCGCATGTCATACGGACTCACAGTATTATTTCACTACCACAGCAGACTCCCTATGTGTGTTACTGAAGGCACAGTGTTCTACACCGCTATACAGGCACAGTGTTCTACACCACTATACAGGCTCAGTGTTCTACACCACTATGCAGCAGGCATCCTCAAACTGTGGCCCTCCAGCTGTTGTAAAACTACAACTCCCACAATGCCCTGCTGTAGGCTGATACCTGTAGGCTGTTCGGGCATGCTGGGAGTTGTAGTTTTGCAACAGCTGGAGGGCCGCACTTTGAGGATGCCTACTATACAGGCTCTCTGCAGCCAGGAAATAGACTTTTTTTAACGTAATTCGCAGCGAATAAATCAAACAAATGAAAAAAAAAAAATCTGTTAACTGGCCGAATCAAATTTTTGAAAAATTCGCTCATCTCTACTCAGGACATAAGTATTCACACCCTTTTCTCAGGACTTAGTTGAAGCCCCTCTGGCAGTGATCGCAGCCTCCAGTCTTCTTGGAGATGAGGCCACAAGGTTTGCACCTGGATTTGGGGATTTTCGGCCGTTCTTCTCTGCAGATCCTCTCCAGCTCTGTCAGGTTGGATGGGGACGTCGGTGGACGGCCATTTTTAGGTGTCTCCAGAGATGTTCCATTGGGGTCAGGGCTCTGGCTGGGCCAGTCAAGGACATTCAGAGTTGTCCCTAAGCCTCTCCTGTGTTGTCCTGGCCGTGTACTTGGGGTCACTATCTTGTTGGAAGGTGAACCTTCGGCCTAGTCTGAGCTCCAGAGCTCTGGATCAGGTTTTCGTTAACAATACAATATCTCTGGACTTCCCTCAGCTTTCCCTCCACCCTGACCAGTCTCCCTGCCCCCTCCAGTATGATGCTGCCACCACCATGTTTCACTGTAGGGATGGTATTGGGCAGGTGATGAGCGGCGCCTGGTCTCTTCCAGACATGATGATGCCACCACCATGCTTAACTGTAGGGATGGTATTGGGCAAGTGATAAGCGGCGCCTGGTTTCCTCCAGTATGATCCTGCCACCACCATGCTTCACTGTAGGGATGGTGTTGGGCAGGTAATGAGCGGCGCCTGGTTTTCAAGGTGCAGAAACATCTCACACATCATCACCTCCTCTGGCAGAGAGCTCCATAGTCTCTCTGCTCTTGCAGTAAAGGGTCCCGTCTACCATGTGGGTGAAATCTTGATGCAGAGAACACCTACTATCATGGCTACAGGTCTAGGTATAAAAGACGTCATTTTTTCCAAACTGAATAAGACCAGTTGCACACTGGCGTCAGTTGCACACTAGCATGAGTTGCACACTGGCATCAGTTGCACATTAGCGTCAGTTGCACACTGGCGTCAGTTGCACATTAGCGTCAGTTGCACACTGGCGTCAGTTGCACACTGGCGTCAGTTGCACATTAGCGTCAGTTGCACACTGGCGTCAGTTGCACATTAGCGTCAGTTGCACACTGGCGTCAGTTGCACATTAGCGTCAGTTGCACATTGGAGTCAGTTGCACACTGGCATCAGTTGCACATTGGAGTCAGTTGCACACTGGCGTCAGTTGCACATTAGCGTCAGTTGCACACTGGCATCAGTTGCACATTGGAGTCAGTTGCACACTGGCGTCAGTTGCACATTAGCGTCAGTTGCACACTGGCATCAGTTGCACATTGGAGTCAGTTGCACACTGGCATCAGTTGCACATTGGAGTCAGTTGCACACTGGCATTGCCGGAGGTTTGTAAGGATCCGTCCGGCCCAATTCACTATGATGGAAACCGGCAGAGATCCAGTCTCTTACTGCAAAATATGCCGAGGATCGGCCAATAGAAAACTGCCGCTGCTTCTGGTGCTGATCCCGTTCCAGAGTTTAGCAATATCTGCACATATACACATTCAGCCTTTTACATGGAGCGATTCAATTCTATCAATTCTATTTATCATGGATTTTCTAAAACTGTATTCGGACTTAAATCCATCTGGACGGACAATCCGGCTGAATCCGAGACAAATCAAGTTTCAGAAAATGAGATAATCTATAATAAATATATTATAAAGAAAAGGTTTTAATACTGCCCCCTGTGATACCTATTGGTAACTAAATGTCCCCCAATACTGCCCCCTGTGATACCTATTGGTAACTAAATGTCCCCCAATACTGCCCCCCGTGATACCCTATTGGTAACTAAATGTCCCCCAATACTGCCCCCTGTGGTACCCTATTGGTAACTAAATGTCCTCCAATACTGCCCCCTAAGATATCCTATTGGTAACTAAATGTCCCCCAATACTGCCACCTGTGGTACCCCATTGGTAACTAAATGCCCTCCAATACTGACCCCTGTGATAACCTAATGGTAACTAAATGTCCTCCAATACTGCCGCCTGTGATACCCTTTTGGTAACTAAATGTCCCCCAATACTGCCCCCTGTTATAACCTTTTGCTAACTAAATGTCCTCCAATACTGCCCCCCGTGATACCCTATTGGTAACTAAATGTCCTCCAATACTGCCCCCTGTGATACCCTATTGGTAACTAAATGTCCTCCAATACTGCCCCCTGTGATACCCTATTGGTAACTAAATGTCCTCCAATACTGCCCCCTGTCAGTGGCGTATCTATCACGAGGCAAACAAGGCATTTGCCTAGGGCGGCACTTGCCAATGGGGCGGCAAAATTCCTTGTTTGCCCCTGTCCCATCCGTCTTATATGTTGCTGTCGGTATACTCAGAAGATCCAATGGTATATTCTAACCCCCAGGCGTTCCCATGGTGACAGGGACGCTTGCCTGGGGGTTAGAATATACAGGGCCATGCCGCTCACAGGAGAACATTTATAAACGAATCATTAACTTTAACTTTAATCATTGCTAATCTCTTTACTGGATATCTTACTCTGTCTTGACTCTTAGCTCTGGTAACAGCAGGCAGTGCGGGCGGCGCTCACTCACTGACGTCACGTGCCTGCGCCGCCTAGTGGGAGGAGCAGGCGTGTGAAGTCAGTGAGTGAGCGCCGCCCGCACTGCCTGCTGTTACCAGAGCTAAGAGTCAAAACAGAGTAAGATATCCAGTAAAGAGATTAGCAATGATTAAAGTTAAAGTTAATGATTTGTTTATAAATGTTCTCCTGTGAGCGTCGGGGAGGGGGGATCTGTTGATGGCACTATTTAGGGGAGGGGGATCTGTTGATGGCACTATTTAGGGGAGGGGGATCTGTTGATGGCACTATTTAGGGGAGGGGGATCTGTTGATGGCACTATTTAGGGGAGGGGGATCTGTTGATGGCACTATTTAGGGGAGGGGGATCTGTTGATGGCACTATTTAGGGAAGGGGGATCTGTGGATGGCACTATTTAGGGGGGAGATCTGTGGATGGCACTGTTTAAGGAGGGGGATCTGTGGATGGCACTGTTTAGGGGAGGGGATCTGTGGATGGAACTATTTAGGGGAGGGGGATCTGTGGATGGCACGGTTTAGGGGAGGGGGATCTGTGGATGGCACTGTTTAGGGGGGAGATCTGTTGATGGCACTATTTAGGGGAGGGGGATCTGTTGATGGCATTATTTAGGGGGGAGATCTTTGGATGGCACTATTTAGGGGAGGGGGATCTGTTGATGGCATTATTTAGGGGGGAGATCTTTGGATGGCACTATTTAGGGGAGGGGGATCTGTTGATGGCACTATTTAGGGAAGGGGGATCTGTTGATGGCACTATTTAGGGGAGGGGGATCTGTTGATGGCACTATTTAGGGAAGGGGGATCTGTGGATGGCACTATTTAGGGGGGAGATCTGTGGATGGCACTGTTTAAGGAGGGGGATCTGTGGATGGCACTGTTTAGGGGAGGGGATCTGTGGATGGAACTATTTAGGGGAGGGGGATCTGTGGATGGCACGGTTTAGGGGAGGGGGATCTGTGGATGGCACTGTTTAGGGGGGAGATCTGTTGATGGCACTATTTAGGGGAGGGGGATCTGTTGATGGCATTATTTAGGGGGGGAGATCTTTGGATGGCACTATTTAGGGGAGGGGGATCTGTGGATGACACTGTTTAGGGGAGGGGGATCTGTGGATGGCACTGTTTCAGGGAGGGGGATCCGTGGATGCCACTGTTTAGGGGAGGGGGATCTGTGGATGGCACATAGGAAGTGTTGGGGTTTAGAGAGAAAGGGGTTTGGCCTTGACAGGAAGGGGTGGGGTTTAGAGAGAAAGGGGTTTGGCCTTGACAGGAAGGGGTGGGTCAAGTTTATATTAGGGGGGTGCCCGAGTTTAGTCTCGCCTAGAGCAGCACAAAACCAAGATACACCACTGCCCCCTGTGATACCCTAATGATAACTAAATGTCCTGCAATACTGCCCCCTGTGATAACCTATTGGTAACTAAATGTCCCCCAATACTGCCCCCTGTGGTACTCTATTGGTAACCAAATGTCCTCCAATACTGCCGCCTGTGATAACCTATTGATAACTAAATGTCCCTTAATACTGCCCCCTGTGATACCCTATTGGTAACTAAATGTCACCCATTACTGCCCCCTGTGATAACCTATTGGTAACTAAATGTCCCCCAATACTGCCCCCTGTGGTACCCTATTGGTAACTAAATGTCCTCCACTACTGCCCCCTGTGATAACCTATTGGTAAATAAATGTCCTCCAATACTGCCCCCAGTGATACCCTATTGGTAACTAAATGTCCTCCAATACTGCCCCCTGTAATACCGTATTGATTACTAAATGTCCTCCAATACTGCCCCCCGTGATACCCTATTGGTAACTAAATGTCCCCCAATACTGCCCCCTATGATAACCTATTGGTAACTAAATGTCCTTCAATACTGCCCCCTGGGATACCCTATTGGTAACTAAATGTCCGCCACAACTGCCCCCTGTGGTACAGTATTGATAACTAAATGTCCCTTAATACTGCCCCCCGTGATACCCTATTGGTAACTAAATGTCGCCCAATACTGCCTCCTGTAATAACCTATTGGTAACTAAATGTCCTCCAATACTGCCCCCTGTGATACCCTATTGGTAACTAAATGTCCCCCAATACTGCCCCCTATGATAACCTATTGGTAACTAAATGTCCTTCAATACTGCCCCCTGGGATACCCTATTGGTAACTAAATGTCCGCCACAACTGCCCCCTGTGGTACAGTATTGATAACTAAATGTCCCTTAATACTGCCCCCCGTGATACCCTATTGGTAACTAAATGTCGCCCAATACTGCCTACTGTGATAACCTATTGGTAACTAAATGTCCTCCAATACTGCCCCCTGTGATACCCTATTGGTAACTAAATGTCACCCATTACTGCCCCCTGTGATAATCTATTGGTAACTAAATGTCCCCCAATACTGCCCCCTGTGGTACCCTATTGGTAACTAAATGTCCTCCACTACTGCCCCCTGTGATAACCTATTGGTAAATAAATGTCCCCCAATACTGCCCCCAGTGATACCCTATTGGTAACTAAATGTCCTCCAATACTGCCCCCTGTAATACCGTATTGATTACTAAATGTCCTCCAATACTGCCCCCTGTGATACCCTATTGGTAACTAAATGTCCTCCAATACTGCCCCCTGTGATACCCTATTGGTAACTAAATGTCCTCCAATACTGCCCCCTGTGATAACCTATTGGTAACTAAATGTCCCCCAATTCTGCCTCCTGTTGTACTTTATTGGTAACTAAATGCCCTCCAATACTGCCCCCTGTGTTACCCTATTGGTAATAATTGTCCTACAATACTGCCCCCTGTAGTACCCTATTAGTAACTAAATATCCTCCAATACTGCCCCCTGTGATACCCTATTGGTAACTAAATGTCCTCCAATACTGCCCCTGTGGTACAGTATTGGTAAATAAATATCCCCTAATACTGTCCCCTGTGATAACCTATTGGTAACTAAATGTACTCCAATGCTGCCCCCTGTGATACCCTATTGGTAACTAAATGTCCCCAAATACTGCCCCCTGTGGTACACTATTGGTAACTAAATGTCCTCCACTACTGCCCCCTGTGATAACCTATTGGTAACTAAATGTCCTCCAATACTGCCCCCTGTGGTACCCTATTGGTAACTAAATGTCCCCCAATACTGCCCCCTGTGATAACCTATTGGTAACTAAATGTCCCCCAATACTGCCCCCTGTGGTACACTATTGGTAACTAAATGTCCTCCACTACTGCCCCCTGTGATAACCTATTGGTAACTAAATGTCCTCCAATACTGCCCCCTGTGGTACCCTATTGGTAACTAAATGTCCCCCAATACTGCCCCCTGTGATAACCTATTGGTAACTAAATGTCCCCCAATACTGCCCCCTGTGATAACCTATTGGTAACTAAATGCCCTCCACTACTGCCCCCTGTGTTACCTTATTGGTAATAATTGTCCTACAAATCTGCCCCCTGTGATACCCTATTAGTAACTAAATATCCTCAAATACTGCCCCCTGTGATACCGTATTGATTACTAAATGTCCTCCAATACTGCCCCCTGTGATACCCTATTGGTAACTAAATGTCCTCCAACACTGCCCCCTGTGGTACAGTATTGGTAAATAAATGTCCCCTAATACTGCCCCCTGTGATAACATATTGGTAACTAAATGTCCTCCAATATTTCCCCCTGTCATATCCTATTGGTAACTAAATGTCCCCCAATACTGCCCCCTGTGATACCCTATTGATTACAAAATGTCCTCCAATACTGCCCCCTGTGGTACCCTATTGGTAACTAAATGTCCACCAATACTGCCCCCTGTGATACCCTATTGGTAACTAAATGTCCTCCAATACTGCCCCCGTGATAACCTATTGGTGACTAAATGTCCCCCAATTCTGCCTCCTGTGGTACTCTATTGGTAACTAAATGCCCTCCAATACTGCCCCCTGTGTTACCCTATTGGTAATAATTGTCCCCCAATACTGCCCCCTGTGATACCCTATTGGTAACTAAATGTCCTCCAATACTGCACCCTGTGGTACCCTATTGGTAACTAAATGTCGCCTAATACTGCCCCCTGTGATAACCTATTGGTAACTAAATGTCCTCCGATACTGCCCCCTGTGATACCCAATTGGTAACTAAATGTTCCCCAATACTGCCCCCTGTGATACCCTATTGATTACAAAATGTCCTCCAATACTGCCCCCTGTGATAACCTATTGGTAACTAAATGTCCTCCGATACTGCCCCCTGTGATACCCTATTGGTAACTAAATGTTCCCATATACTGCCCCGTGATACCCTATTGATTATAAAATGTCCTCCAATACTGCCCCCTGTGATAACCTATTGGGAACTAAATGTCCTCCGATACTGCCCCCTGTGATAACCTATTGATAACTAAATGTCCTCCACTATTGCCCACTGTGATAACCTATTGGTAACTAAATGTCCTCCAATACTTCCCCCTGTGATAACCTATTGGTAACTACTGTGGATGTAGTGAGGTGAGTAGAAGCCTGGACAGAGGAGCGGCTGTGGATGTAGTGAGATGAGTAGAAGCCTGGACAGAGGGGCGGCTGTGGATGTAGTGAGGTGAGTAGAAGCCTGGACAGAGGGGCAGCTGTAGTGAGGTAAGTAAAAGCCTGAACAGAGGGGCGGTTGTGAATGTAGTGAGGTAAGTAGAAGCGTGGACAGAGGGGCAGCTGTGGATGTAGTGAGATGAGTAGTAGCCTGGACAGAGGGGCGGCTGTGGATGTAGTGAGATGAGTAGAAGCCTAGACAGAGTGTGGATGTAGTGAGGTGAGTAGAAGCCTGAACAGAGGGGCGGTTGTGGATGTAGTGAGGTAAGTAGAAGCATGGACAGAGGGGCAGCTGTGGATGTAGTGAGGTGAGTAGAAGCCTGGACAGAGGTGAGGCTGTGGATGTAGTGAGGTGAGTAGAAGCCTGGACAGAGGGGCGGCTGTGGATGTAGTGAGGTGAGTAGTAGCCTGGACAGAGGGGTGCTGTGGATGTAGTGAGGTGAGTAGAAGCCTGGACAGAGGGGGGCTGTGGATGTAGTGAGGTGAGTAGAATCCTGGACAGAGGGGTGGCTGTGGATGTAGTGAGGTGAGTAGAATCCTGGACAGAGGGGCGGCTGTGGATGTAGTGAGATGAGTAGTAGCCTGGACAGAGGGGTGCTGTGGATGTAGTGAGGTGAGTAGTAGCCTGGACAGAGGGGTGCTGTGGATGTAGTGAGGTGAGTAGAAGCCTGGACAGAGGGAGGCTGTGGATGTAGTGAGGTGAGTAGAAGCCTGGACAGAGGGGCGGCTGTGGATGTAGTGAGGTGAGTAGAAGCCTGGACAGAGGGGCGGCTGTGGATGTAGTGAGGTGAGTAGTAGCCTGGACAGAGGGGCGGCTGTGGATGTAGTGAGGTGAGTAGAGGCCTGGACAGAGGGGCGGCTGTGGATGTAGTGAGGTCAGTAGAAGCCTGGACAGAGGGGGGCTGTGGATGTAGTGAGGTGAGTAGAGGCCTGGACAGAGGGGCGGCTGTGGATGTAGTGAGATGAGTAGTAGCCTGGACAGAGGGGTGCTGTGGATGTAGTGAGGTGAGTAGAAGCCTGGACAGAGGGGCGGCTGTGGATGTAGTGAGGTGAGTAGAAGCCTGGACAGAGGGGCGGCTGTGGATGTAGTGAGGTGAGTAGTAGCCTGGACAGAGGTGGCGGCTGTGGATGTAGTGAGGTGAGTAGAGGCCTGGACAGAGGGGCGGCTGTGGATGTACTGAGGTCAGTAGAAGCCTGGACAGAGGGGCAGCTGTGGATGTAGTGAGGTGAGTAGAGGCCTGGATAGAGGGGCGGCTGTGGATGTAGTGAGGTGAGTAGAAGCCTGGACAGAGGGGCGGCTGTGGATGTAGTGAGATGAGTAGTAGCCTGGACAGAGGGGTGCTGTGGATGTAGTGAGGTGAGTAGTAGCCTGGACAGAGGGGCGGCTGTGGATGTAGTCAGGTGAGTAGAATCCTGGACAGAGGGGAGCTGTGGATGTAGTGAGGTGAGTAGAATCCTGGACAGAGGGGTGGCTGTGGATGTAGTGAGATGAGTAGTAGCCTGGACAGAGGGGTGCTGTGGATGTAGTGAGGTGAGTAGTAGCCTGGACAGAGGGGTGCTGTGGATGTAGTGAGGTGAGTAGAAGCCTGGACAGAGGGAGGCTGTGGATGTAGTGAGGTGAGTAGAAGCTTGGACAGAGGGGCGGCTGTGGATGTAGTGAGGTGAGTAGTAGCCTGGACAGAGGGGCGGCTGTGGATGTAGTGAGGTGAGTAGAGGCCTGGACAGAGGGGCGGCTGTGGATGTAGTGAGGTCAGTAGAAGCCTGGACAGAGGGGCGGCTGTGGATGTAGTGAGGTGAGTAGAAGCCTGGACAGAGGGGGGCTGTGGATGTAGTGAGGTGAGTAGAAGCCTGGACAGAGGGGCAGCTGTGGATGTAGTGAGGTGAGTAGCCTGGACAGAGGGGCGGCTGTGGATGTAGTGAGGTGAGTAGAGGCCTGGATAGAGGGGCGGCTGTGGATGTAGTGAGGTCAGTAGAAGCCTGGACAGAGGGGCGGCTGTGGATGTAGTGTTTCTGGATTTTACAAAGGCTTTTGATCCTGTCTCTCATAGACGTAGGTAAAGTAAGGTCTATAGGCTTGGAAAGTATAGTCTGTAATTGGATTGAGAACTGGCTGAAGGACCGTGTCTGGAGAGTTGTGGTCAATGATTCCTATTCAGAATGGTCCCGGGTATAAGTGGTGACCCCAAGGTTCAGTGCTTTGTCCTCTATTATTTATTAATGATATTGAGTACGGGATGAATAGCACCATCTCTATTTTTGCAGATGACACTAAGCTGTGTAGTACTGTACAGTCTATGGAGGATGTCCATAAACTACAAGCTGACCCTATTGGTAACTAAATATCCTCCAATACTGTCCCCTCTGATACTCCACTGTTAACTGGGACCCAATCTGAAGATGGACCTTGCTGCCTGTTAAGTGCAGTTGTTATCCTGCTGACTTACACCTGAATCTGGTCAGATGGTCACCTTTTTTAGCCTGGTTTATTTAGGAGGAGGAGATTTTGATTGGTTAGCCCTCCTTTAAATGTTCAGGCTTTCTGCCTTTCTGCTTGCTGGTTATAGCATATGCTACGTGCATTTGTTCCCAGATTCCTTATATTTGTAGGATCTTGTTCAGATTTTCCCTGCATCTATGTATCCTGGGTCCTGTTGTCCTCTGGCCTTTCATTGCTGCCAGCCAGTTGTTTTTCTGTGGCTTACTTTCTATTTGCTGAGCCTGGTTTTTGATCTTTCTTTGGCCGTCATACTGGATTGTATTGTAGAGCAGGGTCAGTTCTGTAGTATCTTTACTTATGTTCACTGTCCCATCTGCCAGCACACTACACCTGTCAACTCCTTCATCCATTTACCATCATCATCTGTCATTGAGTTTACTTCTCTATATTTTTTTCCTGCCAGTGTCGGTCTGCTTCATAATATTATTCTTGTAACTGTCCAGTTGTTATACAGTTTGGGCCTACTGTAAGTTCTAGGGGTACCTGAGAACCTGGGAATTGTGACTGCTATAGGTGAGGCCCAGTTATTATACGGTTTGGGCCTCCTGTAGGTTGTAAGGGTTTCTGAGTACTGGGAGGCACTGGGAGAACCCTGGAAAGTTGACTGCTATAGGTGAGGTCCAGTTGTTATATAGTTTGGGCCTCCTGTAGGTTCTAGGGGTATATAAGTACCAGGAGGCACTGGGAGAACCTGAGAAAGGTGACTTCTATAGGTGAGGTCCAGTTCTGTGGTCCTATGAGCAGTCGGCATCGTTAGCAGCTCTGCTGCTCCAAGTGTGTTTTCACCCTGTTTCGTGGCTGCATGTGCATCAACTAACAGGTGAGGTGAGGAGGATGGGAGTGGTGGTAGTGGCTATAAATGTGATAGATGTGCCCACAGTTCATGGTGGCAGTCCTCACTCTGGCTTTCCTTGGGCTGTGCAGTGAATTGAGGCAATGAATAGGCCCACTGGTTGCAATAAATAGTCTTTCTTTCCTGAGTTAATGTTGAGGGTTGTAGTACAGGTAGCAACAAAAGTATAGTTCAGGGTTATCTTACAAGATACTATTTTTCCAATGGTTTGGCATCGGTAACAGGTCTGTGGGTGGTTGTAGTCCCCTCTCTCTATAATACACTTTTCAGTCTTTCCCTAGTACCCACAGGCTTGCAGTTCTTCTTAGCGTCTTCTGCAGTTACCGAGCTGAGTGGTGCAGATATATTGGGATCAATACGACCAGTCCGTCTCCAGGTGTGCGGGTGCATTAGCAATATTCCCTTCCACAGCAGTAAAGTCTGAAAGCCGCAAACAAGTGGTACCTTACTGACGGTCGCAGGCACAGCCTTGGCGTGGTTCTAAACCTTCTGAAATGTCAGTTCTCTCTCTCTCAGGCAACTTGGCCGTCTCAGGAATGGTGTTTTCCTGGATGATGCTTCACTTTTGGCCTAGTTAGCAGGAGCTCTCATACACGTCTTGCTACAAGTAATAGTAAAAGTCCAGCTCACCTGCATCAGCAGTTTCAAAAGTGCACGGATGGGATGAGACCCAAGCATATGAACTTGAACGGAAAGAAAGGAAAATCCAGCACCTTGTTTTTCTTGCTTGACGGTGTTTATTCCACAAACCAAGTGTACAGCGGTAATGGAACCCTCAAAAATAAGCCCCAATGCGGTCTACATGTTTTGAACCAGATGGTTCTTAATCATGACCTCCACAATAAATTTCCAACACAGTGAATATATAGAAGTGAACACAAAGATCCCTCCCCCAGTGAACTGGCCGGGCGGTGCTGGTCATCTCAGGTGTTGTAATTAAAAGTGCTAACAGAAATTTAAGTGCACAGAAACACATTTAAAATTAAAATCCAAAATGAGCCATTATGAACAGACATTCCATAGCATTACATCCAGCAGGTGGGGAGGAGAGAGAAAGACAGTCGCGGGACATAAAAAATACATGAATATAAATATATGGAAACATCAAAAAAAAAAACGCTCTGTCTGAACACTCCTCTATATCTGCTGGCTGCAATCCATTCCAGTTCAGTTAGGCTGTACAATATTATCCTTTAAAGTTGCAACAAGGTGTAGTTGTTAATGCTATTAGTAGATGTACATGAGTTCTTTTCTCTCATTTAGTCCTGCAGGACTTCTGGAATTCAGTTTTAGAATCCAGAAGCTTCTCTTTGATATACAAGCTTTTTGAAGTCTCCGCCTCTTGTGGGCAAAAACACTCGTTCTATGGCATAAGCTGTAAATGAAGATAAACTTCTGTTATGAGCCGTGATAAAATGTTTTGCCGCACTTGAGATGTTAACATATGCAGGGTTTAATATATAGTTAATATGCTCCAACAGCCTCACTATAAATTTTCTGGTAGAACACCCCACATATATTAGCCGGCATTCCTCACATTCAATGATGTATATAATTCCTGATGTATTACAGTTAATGTGAGTTTTGATGTAATATTTATTAATGCCTCCAGAATCTTGGAATTGTTTTTTTGGGGTTACATAATTGCAGGCTCTACATGGGGAGCTGCCACATCGTGTGAAGCCTGTATATCGCAACCAACATGTCCGTGATTTTCCCACTGAGAGGCGGCCAAAGACGCAGGTCTCTTGGATACCACCCTGTGTCCTCCCCTTAGTATTCTGTATAATTGTGGATCCTCATACAGGAAGGGAATGCACTTGGAGACCGCTTTTTCTATTATAGAGAATTCATTACTGAAAATTAATACAAGTGTTGGGATATTAGAGGATTTATCCTCATGATCTGGTTTGATTCTGTTTTCCCTCTCCTGTCTATTTTCAGCAGTTTTTTCTCTATTACTTTTCTTTCTGTTAGATTTTTTATGATTCAAGGGAGCTCCAAACAATAAATCTTGCCGTTTCTTTCTTTTGGCTATATTGGTTGCCCTTTCGGTCATCCACAGTGGATATCCTCTATCCTGTAATCTGTTGGCAATTATTTGTATCTCCTCATAGAAGTCAGAGTCCCTGCTGCAGTTGCGCCTGGCTCTGATCATCTCCCCCACTGGAATGGCTTTTATTGTATGGAGCGGGTGATGGCTGTCAGCTCGAAGTACTGTATTTCCCGCTATGGGTTTACGGTAGGTTCGGGTGCATATTGTCTGGCCCGGAATACCCGTCAAAGTTACATCCAGGAAATTGATTTTGCAGCCGTCATGTGCTCCAACAAATCGCAAACCATAAAGATTGCCATTCAGATATTGCAAAAAGGAGGGTATGGCAGACACATCGGCAGACCAAATAAATAGCAGGTCATCGATGTATCTGCCATACCACTCTATGCAATCACCGAAGGGATTGTCGGCCCCATAAATGTAGCGCTCCTCCCAGTATGCCATGGTGACGTTTGCAAGTGACGGGGAAAATTCCGCTCCCATACTCACACCCTGTATTTGTAAATAAAACTTATCAAAAATAAAATAGTTATGTGTGAGTAAAAAGTCAGTTATCTTTAGTACATAGTCAATGAAAACGTCACCATGCACACTGTAGCGGTGTAAGTGATATTCTAGCGCTGTGAGCGCTATATGATGGGGGATGGAAGGATAGAGGCTGACTACATCTGTTGTCAACCATGTATAATTTTGGGACCATTTTTTATCATAAAAGCCTCTCAGTATATCTCCTGTATCCTTGATATATCCCGGTGTTCTTTCGACTAGAGGCTGTAAGATTGTATCTAGCCATTGGCCTAATTTCTTTGTCAGAGAACCAATTCCCGAGACTATCGGGCGGAGCTGGGGTGGGCAGAGACCTTTGTGAACCTTGGGTAAGGCATGTATAATAGGAGTGATCGGACACTGTACATTTAAATATTGAAAATCGCTATGGGAAAAAATTCCCAAATTTCTACCTTCCTGTAGAATGTCCGTTAACTCCTTGCGGTAGCACTCCAAGGGATTGGAATCCAACTTGCGATATGTAGTTGTATCCCCCAAAATTTGCAACATTTGTTGCTGGTATACTGTTTTGTCTAGAACCACCACCGCGCCGCCCTTGTCCGCCATTTTGATGACAATATCTTCCCTATCCCTCAATTCCCCTATGGCCATTTTTTGCAGTTTAGTAAGGTTGTTATTTTTATAATTATTTTTATTGCCAACAGTATCAACATGAATTTGCATCAATTCTCTCTCTATTAGTGGCCCAAATCATTAAAAATAAAAAGCTAGCATTTTGTAATTATAAAAAAACCCAGAGCAATGAAGATAAGGAAATCTACAAGATTAGGCAGAGAGAGGCCAAGCAAGTTATAAGAACTTCTAAAGCGCAGGCAGAAGAAAAACTAGCTCAGTCTATGAAAAAAGGGGATAAGACATTCTTCAGATATATAAATGAAAAAAGGAAATTAAAACAGGGAATAACTAAATTAAAAACAAAGTACGGAAGGTATGTAGAAGAGAATAAAGGGCTAGCCGACTGCCTTAATGAATACTTCTGTTCAGTTTTTACAAAAGAAAAAGGAGAAGGACCTCCACTAGAAAGGATGACTAATAAATCATTTAATGCATGTATCTTTACAGAGGAAGATGTTCTAAGTTTGCTGTCTAAGGTGAAGACAAATAAGTCACAGGGGCCTGATGAGATACACCCAAAATTATTAAAAGAGCTTAGTGGTGAGCTGGCAAAACCGCTAACAGATTTATTTAACCAATCATTAGTAACAGGAGTCGTCCCGGAAGATTGGAAATTGGCAAATGTCGTGCCCATTCACAAGAAAGGTAGTAGGGAGGAATCGAGCAACTATAGACCAGTGAGTCTGACATCAATAGTAGGCAAATTAATGGAAACCCTATTAAAGGATAGGATTGTGGAACATCTAAAATCCCATGGATTGCAAGATGAAAAACAACATGGGTTTACTTCAGGGAGATCATGTCAAACAAATCTTATAGATTTTTTTGACTGGGTGACTAAAATAATAGACGGTGGAGGTGCAGTAGACATCGCATATCTAGATTTTAGTAAGGCTTTTGACACTGTCCCACATAGAAGACTTATCAATAAACTGCAGTCATTGAGCATGGACTCCCATATTGTTGAGTGGATTAGGCAGTGGCTGAGTGACAGACAGCAGAGGGTTGTAGTCAATGGAGAACATTCAAAACAAGGTCATGTTACCAGTGGGGTTCCACAGGGATCTGTACTGGGACCGATTTTGTTTAATATCTTCATAAGTGATATTGCAAAAGGCCTCGATGGTAAGGTTTGTCTTTTTGCTGATGACACAAAGATATGTAACAGGGTTGATGTTCCTGGAGGGAAACGCCAAATGGAAAAGGATTTAGGAAAACTAGAAGAATGGTCAGAACTCTGGCAACTGAAATTTAATGTGGATAAGTGCAAGATAATGCACCTGGGGCGTAAAAACCCAAGGGCAGAATATAGAATATTTGACACAGTCCTGACCTCAGTATCTGAGGAAAGGGATTTAGGAGTAATTATTTCAGAAGACTTAAAGGTGGGAAGACAATGTAATAGAGCAGCACGAAATGCCAGCAGAATGCTTGGATGTATAGGGAGAGGTATAAGCAGTAGAAAGAGTGAAGTGCTTATGCCGCTGTACAGAACACTGGTGAGACCTCACTTGGAGTATTGTGCGCAGTACTGGAGGCCATATCTCCAGAAGGATATAGATACTCTAGAGAGAGTTCAGAGAAGAGCTACTAAACTAGTACATGGATTGCAGGATAAAACTTACCAGGAAAGGTTAAAGGACCTTAATATGTATAGCTTAGAAGAAAGAAGAGACAGAGGGGATATGATAGAAACTTTTAAATACATAAAGGGAATCAACTCGGTAAAGGAGGAGAGAATATTTAAAAGAAGAAAAACTACCACAAGAGGACACAGTTTTAAATTAGAGGGGCAAAGGTTTAAAAGTAATATAAGGAAGTATTACTTTACTGAGAGAGTAGTGGATGCATGGACTAGCCTTCCTGCAGAAGTGGTAGCTGCAAATACAGTGAAGGAGTTTAAGCATGCATGGGATAGGCATAAGGCCATCCTTCATATAAGATAGGGCCGGGGGCTATCCATAGTACTCAGTATTTTGGGCAGACTAGATGGGCCACATGGTTCTTATCTGCCGACACATTCTATGTTTCTATGTTTCTATTATTTCTTGGAATGTATCCATTCCATTGCTCCGTGATTTAAGGGGATAGAAAGTGGGATTTTTCACCTGAAAATTCATTGTATTTTGTTCACATATATCATCTGAGAATTCCTGCAGATTATGTAATTGCAATAAAGTGACCTGTTCTCGAAATGAAAAACCTGTATAATGATTTTGATGTTTTTCAACAATCGCATCTGCCACTGAGTCTGAACTGTACCCAACCTCACTGAAATGTTTTTTAACCGTAAGTAATCTGATGAATTTATTAATATCCAGTAAGGTTGAGAACAGATCAAAGTCAGTGGCAGGGACAAAGTTCAAACCCAAACTCAGCAATTCCAATTGTGGTCTAGTTAAAATAGCAGCCGATAAATGAATCACTTCATGTGTTTGAGTCACTGTTTTCTTTGGAATCGGGTAGCCATATTGTGTGCTTTTCTTGTTGTGTTTTCTTCCTCCTCTTCTGACTCGTTTTTTGATTGATTTTTGGACTTCATTTTTGATTTCTTGTAATATGAGGACTGAGCTCCTGTAGTTATCTGGTTTGATTCTGTTTTCCCTCTCCTGTCTATTTTCAGCAGTTTTTTCTCTATTACTTTTCTTTCTGTTAGATTTTTTATGATTCAAGAGAGCTCCAAACAATAAATCTTGCCTTTCCTTTCTTTTGGCTATATTGGTTGCCCTTTCGGTCATCCACAGTGGATATCCTCTATCCTGTAATCTGTTGTCAATTATTTGTATCTCCTCATAGAAGTCAGAGTCCCTGCTGCAGTTGCGCCTGGCTCTGATCATCTCCCCCACTGGAATGGTTTTATCGTGTGGAGCGGATGATGGCTGTCAGCTCGAAGTACTGTATTTCCCGCTATGGGTTTACGGTAGGTTCGGGTGCATATTGTCTGACCCGGAATACCCGTCAAAGTTACATCCAGGAAATTAATTTAAGCCATTCCAGTGGGGGAGATGATCAGAGCGGTCTCCAAGTGCATTCCCATCCTGTATGAGGATCCACAATTATACAAAATATTAAGGGGAGGACACAGAGTGGTATCCAAGAGACCTCCGTCTTTGGCCGCCTCACTGTCTCCTTCTTTTTTCAGTTCAAAATCAGTGGGAAAATCACGGACATGTTGGTTGCAAAACTCACATTAAGGGTCCATTCACACGTCCGTTGTTTCTTTCCTGATCTGTTCCGTTTTTTGCGGAACAGATCTGGACCAGATCTGGAACCATCCATTTTCAATGGGTCCTGAAAAAAAATCAGACATTGAGCTGTCCGATTTTTTTCAGGACCCATTGAAAATGAATGGGTCGAGATCTGTTCCGCAAAAAACGGAACAGATCAGGAAAGAAACAACGGACGTGTGAATGGACCCTAACTGTAATACATCAGGAATTAAATACATCATTGAATGTGAGGAATGCCGGCTAATATATGTGGGGTGTTCAACCAGAAAATTTATAGTGAGGCTGTTGGAGCATATTAACTATATATTAAACCCTGCATATGTTAACATCTCAAGTGCGGCAAAACATTTTATCACGGCTCATAACAGAAGTTTATCTTCATTTACAGCCTATGCCATAGAACGAGTGTTTTTGCCCACAAGAGGTGGAGACTTCAAAAAGCTTGTATATCAAAGAGAAGCTTCTGGATTCTAAAACTGAATTCCAGAAGTCCTGCAGGACTAAATGAGAGAAAAGAACTCATGTACATCTACTAATAGCATTAACAACTACACCTTGTTGCAACTTTAAAGGATAATATTGTACAGCCTAACTGAACTGGAATGGATTGCAGCCAGCAGATATAGAGGAGTGTTCAGACAGAGCGTTTTTTTTAGATGTTTTCATATATTTATATTCATTTATTTATTTATGTCCCGCGACTGTCTTTCTCTCTCCTCCCCACCTGCTGGATGTAATGCTATGGAATGTCTGTTCATAATGGCTCATTTTGGATTTTAATTTTAAATGTGTTTCTGTGCACTTAAATTTCTGTCAGCACTTTTAATTACAACACCTGGGATGACCAGCGCCGCCCGGCCAGTTCACTGGGGGAGGGATCTTTGTGTTCACTTCTATATATACACTGTGTTGGAAATTTATTGTGGAGGTCATGATTAAGAACCATCTAGACCGCATTGGGGCTTATTTTTGAGGGTTCCATTACCGCTGTACACTTGGTTTGTGGAATAAACACCGTCAAGCAAGAAAAACAAGGTGCTGGATTTTCCTTTCTTTCCGTTCAAGTTCACGTCTTGCTACAAGCTCTGCTTAACTAAGATTCCCTCCTCACTATGAGGTGCAGCGGGGCTAGAACTGCTAAACTTAAAGACTATAAGTCCAGCGGATGATGCAATCGATATAATCACGTTCCTCACAGCAAAAATATCATTGGTCCAGCAAAAAAAAGGGAAACCCTTAAAATCATTAACTTTATTTCATCTGTTTATAAAAAAAACGTGAATAAAACGATCCCGGTAGTCAATTAATCTATTGGCCAATAATGTGATACAGTTAAAGACCAGACATACACAAAAAATCCAGGGGATCTGCCAGGAACAGACTGGGGGAAGGGACCTGACTGGCCCTTCACTTGCCCTATCTACATTGTGACATCAGCAGAGTGGATATTCACGGTGTACCGTCTTCCAATGAGCGTGGATCCCTTATTAGTATCACCACAATCCAATAGGAAATCATACTGTGGGTAGTGATCGCATTATTGGGGAACCGCTTCTTAACGGATTATCATTTTTTCATCTGACATTGCATGGAATTGTATTTTGGCGCATCTTCTGGAAGACGTGATTTATACACATGGTTGCCACTGCTGCATCCAATATCAATCTCTTGTCTGACTTTACATTTACACAATAGTGACCCATAAGAATTACCTCCTGAGGAACCCCTATTATAGGGAGAAACGCGTCGAGGTGTCACTTATACGTACTAGATAGCCCCCATGACAGAAGATTGATCTAGTGGGGACACTAGTAAACACTAAGGTTGTCACTGGGTTTGTGATTTGTTGTTTGTTCATAAAAGGGACAACCAGGGTTAACTCAGCCTAGGTACCAGGACAGGGAGTCCCTACCATCTAGGGTCGTCCCTGGGCTGAGGGTTCAGATAGGGCAAGTGAAGGGCCAGTCTGTTCCTGGCAGATCCCCTGGATTTTTTGTGTATGTCTGGTCTTTAACTGTATCACATTATTGGCCAATAGATTAATTGACTACCGGGATCGTTTTATTCCCGTTTTTTTTAAAACAGATGAAATAAAGTTAATGATTTTAAGGGTTTCCCTTTTTTTTGCTGGACCAATAAACTTTTTTTTTTGTAAATTATTTATTTATGAAGAATTTTCATTATAAAGACAAAGTAACATGACATGTTCATAAGGCAGTAAAGATTAAGGCATAGAAATAGCCAGCAGACCACTTGGGTGGACAATCCCCACACAAGTAGAAAATCAAAAGGTGCAAGACAATTTAGTCGATGTAGGCATGCAAGCGTATTATACATTGTCTATACATTGGATCGATGTTATATGAGTACAATATCTGCCTAGTTCCTGAGATTCAATAGAACTGTCAAAACAGTAACGGACAACATTAACAAAAACACAATAGACGGGTGGGTCCGTTAGGATGCCTGATAATCCGGGAGCGCAATTATAATGCAGATATCAAAGTGAATGAGGTATGTAAGCAACCTAGTACATGTTAGTGTAACACTGAAAAGAGCATACATGTTCTAGTAAATGGGTATCAAACATATGGAATGTGAAAAGGGAAGTAGGTGTCCCACTCTAGCATGGCCTGTGAAGGTCGGGCCAAACGAATGCATGGGAAAGGGTAAGTAGATAAATTCTTCGAAATAAGTGTAAAGAGCTTAAGTTCCCAGATAGGAATTGTGGAATTTCAACCACGGTTGCCATGTCTTTAGGAATGCATATCTATTACTCTTTTCCCAACTCACCATTTCTTCCATAAGACACATCTGATGGGTTTTCTCCACCCATTCTTTAATGGTAGGAGGTTCTGAGCTTCTCCATTTGGTGGGGATAATATATTTAGCTGCAGCTATCATATGTGTGGCCAAACTACTAAAGGAGGGCCGAAATTCACTCTGAGGCAGCCATAACAAGACAAGAGCCGGAGTTAGCGAGATCTTGGAACCGCAAACTCTGTTAATGGTTCGTTCTATTTCAGACCAGAAGTCTAAGACTTTTCTACAAGACCACGAAATGTGAGAGATGGAACCCCTTTCCTCTTGGCATCTCCAGCACCTGTCTGATGGAGAGAGAGAGGCTCTATGAAGGAAATCAGGGGTCTTGTACCACCTCGATAATATTTTGAAGGAGTTTTCTTGAATGCGTACGCATCTCGAGAAACCATGTGAGTTTTTCAATATTACTCTAACTTAGTCATCTGAGAGGGAAGTCTGTAGTTCTCTTTCCCATGCTCTTAAATAAATAGGCCTCCCAGATGAGGAGTCTAGAATTAGTTGAGAATATAACTTTGAGAGAGTTTTAGGGGGGGGGGGAGTTGGCAACAGAGTGTAATTTTCAAGCCAAGTGGGAGCGTTATGCGGCTGTAAGCATAGCTTCTTGTATTTTTTGCAGCATAATTCAAGATCTAACTCTACTAGTCTGGACCATAGATAACTGGGTACATGGGTTTGGGTCTTTTTTAGGAATTCCGAAAGAACCGTGGTTCCAATCAGGTCAGAGATCCTGAGTACATTTAAGTGTAACCAAGCTCTATGAAAGTCACCTCTACCTTTATTAAGGTAGAACGGAAGAGCAGATAAGGGAGCTATAGGTGAGAGTTTATTAGTGGACATTGATAGGGCCTCGATCTTTCCGCAAACTTGGAACATACACCGAGTTAGGGCACTAAGGGAGGTTTTGTCCTTTTTAGCAGGTGCGTGAACCCAAAGTCGGTGCAGGGCATTGTCACCCAATAGAGCTTTCTCTAGGTCAACATGTAGGGCTTTGTTATGGGGCCTAGCCAACTCAATCCACCTCTCCAACTGAATAGCATGGAGGTATGTTTTTAAGTCGGGGAGAGACAATCCTCCTTTGCTGTGTTTTCTAATGAGGAGAGAGTATGCCAAACGTGTTTTTTTGTTGGACCATAGGAACCTACTAAATAAGACACGGAAGTCAGAAATGAATCTATGTGATAGCGGTATGGGTAGACATCTCAGAGTATAGAGGATCTTTGGTAGGACATATGTGGACAGTACATTTTTCTTACCCAACCACGAGAGGAAGGGGAGTTTAATGGATGCCAGGTAGGACTTAATTTTGCTAAATAAAGGGACGTAATTAAGTCTAAACAGGTGGGAGGGGTTTGCTGGAATCATGATACCCAGGTGTTTAATAGCCTCTCTCGGCCATTGGAAGAGAGCACTTGTTTTGATCCCTGACATGTGTTTCTCCGGAGCTGTGATGTTATATATTTCAGATTTATCATAGTTGACCTTGAAGTTGGAGATTTCTCCAAAGTCTGAGAATATTTTGATCACCTCAGGAATTGCAACTTTAGGATTTGTTATAAAGAGAAGCAGGTCATCCGCAAATGCTGCCAGCGAGTGAGTTCTCCCATTCACCTGCAACCCTTTAATAGCCTCAGAAGTCCTTAATTTGCACAGTAGCAACTCCAGGGACAAAATGAATAATGCTGGAGAGAGAGGGCAGCCCTGCCTTGTCCCATTGGAAATATTGGAAATATGGAAGGGAGGGGAAAGAGAGCCATTGACAAGGACTCTGGCTGAGGGACGTGTATATAATGAGAAAATGGCTGAGATGAACAAAGGCCAAAATGACGCAACGCCCTGTCTATGAAAACCCAGTTGACCCTGTCAAATGCTTTTTCAGCATCTGTACCTAGAAGTGTTAGTGGGATTTTGTGATGGCAAAGGAGGCATCTTCATTTCACCAGACATCGGCAACCATGAGGGAATGTCCAGGGGTTCCACTTGTAAGGCATCCCACATTTTGTTGAGGTCATCTCATCTGGGTGACGGATGATAATTTGCTTCCCATTGACGGTAGCGCAGAGGCCAAATGGAAAAAGCCAGCGCAAGGGGTGTCGTCTCTCCCTTAGAAGGTCAGTAAGTGGCTTAAGTTGTCTCCGTTTAGCTAGGGTACTTGCTGCTAGATCTTGGAACAGCTGGATTTTACAGCCTTCAAGCGAAATGTCACCTTTGTGCCTGGCGGCAGTTAAAATGGCGGCCGTATCCACATAGCTAAGTAAGCCACAGACAATGTCGCGTGGCGGGGCGTCTGGCGGCGGTTTGGGCCTGAGGGCCCTGTGGGCTCTTTCTATAACTACCGTCTTTGCCTGTTCTTGGCCAAGAAGAGAGGAAAAGATTTGACTAACCGTGTCGAGTATGTCATCCCTCTGCACACTTTCAGGGACTCCTCTTATGCGGATATTTTTCCTTCGGCTCCTGTTTTCCTGGTCTTCAAGGTGCAGGAAAGCTGTGTTCATTTGCTCACGGATCTCTTCCACTTTGGATTATATCGCATGACTGTGCTTGGTCAGGGCCGTTTGAGAATCCTCTAGAGCTGCCACTCTGTGCCCCGTTTGCTTGATCTCCGTTTTAATAGCAGAGAGTTCTTTCATGATGGGCTCAAAAGCGAGGGCTAGGGACTCTTTGAGCAAGGCTCTGGAGATGGGAATCGAGCCGAGTTCGCTGTGCGTCTCAGACACGACAAAGGAACCTTCATCATCGGAGTCCTCTGTGTATGTCATAGCGGCGGCAGCTTCCTGCGCCATCTTGGATCTTGCGGCCGGCGAGGACAACTTCTTTTTTAAGTATTTATCCAGGTCCGATTGCCCCCTGGCATGTCTAGGAGTCATCTGGGTCTCCTTAGCCTTGTCCTTGTTGAGTTTCCCCATAATAAAGCAGGGTGGGAACCCGTAAGATAGCTAATTGCTAGTTCTGCTGTGAGGAGCTCTCGGGTCAAGCAGCCATCTCTTGACGCGGCTAGCTCCGCCCCCCTGGACCAATAAACTTAAACACTGGTTATCCATGCACTACCACTGGCTTTACAGAGTGCATGAGGGATAAGTAATTTTGCATTCATTTACATTTAACTTGGTAACATGGAATTAACCCCTTGCAGTGATCAGATGGGTCACTGCAAATGTACACAGCTCAGCATTGTACAGCACCACTACAGCTTTACTGCTCAAAGTGTTTTTCAACTCTGCTTCATTGCTGCATGTGCACTGCTCAGCATTGTACAGCACTACTATAACTCTGCTACCCCAAGTGTGTTCCAACACTGCGTCATCGCTGCATGTACACAGCTCAGCATTGTACAGCACTACTAAAGCTCTGCTACTCCAAGTGTTTTTCAACTGTACTTCATTGCTACACAGCTACAGCTCCAAATCAAGTAGTTTCTCAAGATCATCTACTTTTCTAGATCACCTATGTTCTTGGCTCTGCTTCTTCTATGCTTCTGCCCTGCTGCACCAGCGCCACCTGTCTGCACAGCTCCAGATCTGAGGCTTAGCAGATCCACCTCCGCAGGTGAGACCTAACTCCTGAGGTTCTCACGTTATGTCCCCTGGTGTTGCCCAGGATCTCAGTCTTGGTTTTTACATTCACACAGAAGCTGCTCGGATTACATTGACAATCACCATTAGGAACCAAAGTAATTTCCGGGAATCCGAGCAAATAGAATAGAAATCACTAAGTGTGAAAAAGAGGACAAACCGGTTCTCCTGCATCGTCGGCCTGTTGAATGGAGTCAGCGGTTCTATGTGGTAGTGGGGGCGTATGTACCAGGAGATCAATTAATGTCATGACAGCAGCTCATTAAACCTATTGTGTGAAAACAACCCACGCTCATAGAAGAACCTAACATGGTGGCATCACAAGAGCTTCATTGGGAAAGTCAAGATGCATGACCATAGACATCTGGGCTGGAGCAGATGGAGTTCCCCCTCATGCTCAGAGTACAGTTAGAAGAGGTAGCTTCTTGTGTAGCTATGATTCACAGGTAGGTCAGGTCCTACTAACCAATAATAATAGCGAAAGACACAAACAACAACCATAAATTGCGGGTGTCTTGCCAGTAAGGAGATCAAGTGAGTATTTGCTGGAAAGTATTTAATTGCTACAGGATATTCCTTAAAGGGATTATCTGGGAGTTTGTTATTTATGACTTATCCCTAGGATAGGTGTGGCAGGTGCAGCACTATGACGTGCCTTTTGCGCTGTGGCATTAGAAGAATTTTGATATCTCTGACTTTTTAGTCTAACCACACTGTCTATTACTCTGTAATTCCTCTAGCATCGTTTTATGGAAGCAGTAGGTTTAATGAGCACACCAAATGCTTGAAATAACTTCTCTATTAACTTCAACTTTTCTTCATATAACATTGCCGCCTCCACAGCAGATAGTCCATGTACATAACACGTGTTGAAATGATATCACAAAATGGCGGTATGCATAAGATGGTGGTTCAACTGTTCAATCTTGTCATTCAACATAAAATGGATATATTTCTCTCTTGAGTATCTGTACTCTCACTTTAAGTTATTTAAGCACTTTATGATCTCTCTGAGAGGTATATCTGAGGGTAACCAATAGTTCACTTGCTCTACTTGGTTTGCAGTTTGCTCTATACAATTGCTTATGATCTGGTATGAGCAGTTCGCATTTGTATGCAATTTGTTTGGATTGTATTATTGTATTGCTCAGTAGTTTGTTTGTATGGTGGAACTATTTTGGCCTCTTGCTTCCATAAAACACAGCTCTTAGTGGATTGAATGTCTGTTCAGCTTCTCTCCTGTGGTGTAATGATTCCAGCAGCTCCTGCTACGGGAATTTCCCACACAGGCTGTGTGTGAGGCTGGCTGTGATTAGTCTAGACTCCTGCCCAGCAGAAAGAGATTAACACTATGCTTTCTGTTGTTTCTGCTATGTCATTGAGTTCACCTTACATTATATAATGACTCTTAAAGGCATATTATCTTTTCTGCTTCTGTGAACCTAATATACCGTAACAGTTATATGACATCCAAAACATGATGTCACAGTAAATAACTCTGCTTTTGTCTTGAACACACAAACATAGGAACTGTTTTAAGGTTATTGGCAGGTTTTGCTGTATAAACATATAAGCTATATTAGCAACCTAGGACAGGTCCTAGCTGCCCAGCTACAATAGGTCGTCAATATCCAGTCGATTCAGGTCCAACATCCTACAGCCACATGATCAGCAGTTATTAGCGGCCGACGATGGCAGAAATTTTACAGTTGACAAAGCTGGAAGCAGAAGGTTCTGTCCACTGTGTGGTGGTCATGCTGGAATACTGCAGCTCACCCAAGTATCTTCACTTGTAGAGCTCAGTTTTTGGGCTCCTCAGCAGTATCTGTTGTAGGATCCCATTTCTCATTTAAAGGGGCTTTCCAGGATCTTTAGCAAAGGTCATGGATATCAGGTTTATGGGAAGTCCCAGCACCCTCACTGATCAGCTGATTGAAGGGCCCCCAGCTCTCTGATTAATGATGTCCCCTTCATTTTTGGTGGTATTCAAGTGAATGAGACTGTGCTGCAATATGAGGCGCAGCCCTGGTAGACAATGAATGGGGTGCTGTGCTCATTGGAGGGTGTGGACCTATCAGTCAGCTAAATAATGGGGTGACTGAGGGTTGGACCCGTCAATCTTATATCTGGCCATCCATATCAAAGTCCTGGAGGAGGTGAGGCGCGCTAATAAAATTACCAACAATCAGCCATTAAAGCCGCTGCTTCTATTTCGTGAAGTTTATATCGATCAATATGAAGAATCTTAAAGGGGTTTTTCAGGGACTGTGCAAAGTTGTGGCTTTTGGAAGGTAGAAAAGAAAAAAGGAAAATGCAAAAATGGTCCTTTAGGGTTAAAAAAAAAAAGAAATCCACCTTAAATTTTTCCATCTAAAAAAACATCTTAGACGGAAATGGCTAAAATGGATGCAAAATAAGCATGACGGAGGCTTCAAATACAGGATGTGTTTTGTTTTCTGGTCAGGTCCATTCACATGACTATTTTCAGTCCGCATCAGACCTGCATTTATTTTTTTTTCGGATAGGATGTGGACCCATTCATTTTGATAGAGCCACAAAAGATGCGAACAGCACACTGTGTACTGTCCACATCTTTATTAACCACTTCAACCCCCCTAGCTGAAACACCCTTAATGACCAGGCCACTTTTTACACTTCTGACCTACACTATTTTCACCGTTTATTGCTCGGTCATACAACTTACCACCCAAATGAATTTTACCTCCTTTTCTTCTCACTAATAGAGCTTTCATTTGGTGGTATTTCATTGCTGCTGACATATTTACTTTTTTTGTTATTAATCGAAATTTAACAAAATTTTTGAAAGAAAATGACATTTTTTACTTTCAGTTGTAATTTTATTTTTTAAAAACGACATCCATATATAAATTTTTCGCTAAATTTATTGTTCTACATGTCTTTGATTAAAAAAAAATGTTTGGGTAAAAAAAAAAATTGTTTGGGTAAAAGTTATAGCGTTTACAAACTATGGTACAAAAATGTGAATTTCCAAAGGGGCCCACATTCCAAAGAGCACCTTTCGGATTTCACCGGCCATTTTTTACAGATTTTGATTGCAAACTACTTCGCACGCATATGGGCCCCTAAAATGCCAGGGCAGTATAACTACCCCACAATTGACCCCATTTTGGAAAGAAGACACCCCAAGGTATTCCATGATGGGCATAGTGAGTTCATGGAAGTTTTTATTTTTTGTCACAAGTTAGTGGAATATGAGACTTTGTAATAAAAATTTTTTTTAAAAAAAATCATCATTTTCCGCTAAATTGTGACAAAAAATAAAAAATTCTAGGAACTCGCCATGCCCCTCATGGAATACCTTGGGGTGTCTTCTTTCCAAAATGGGGTCACTTGTGGGGTAGTTATTCTGCCCTGGCATTTTAGGGGCCGAATGCGTGAGAAGTAGTTTGCAAACAAAATCTGTAAAAAATGACCTGTGAAATCCGAAAGGTGCTCTTTTGAATGTGGGCCCCTTTGCCCACCTAGGCTGCAAAAAAAGTGTCACACATCTGGTATCACCGTACTCAGGAGAAGTTGGGGAATGTGTTTTGGGGTGTCATTTTACATATACCCATGCTGGGTGAGAGAAATATCTCGGCAAATGACAACTTTTCCCATTTTTTTATACAAAGTTGGCATTTGACCAAGATATTTCTCTCACCCAGCATGGGTATATGTAAAATGACACCCCAAAACACATTCCCCAACTTCTCCTGAATACGGAGATACCAGATGTGTGACACTTTTTTGCAGCCTAGATGCGCAAAGGTGCCCAAATTCCTTTTAGGTGGGCATTTTTAGACATTTGGATCCCAGACTTCTTCTCACGCTTTAGGGCCCCTATAAAGCCAGGGCAGTATAAATACCCCACATGTGACCCCATTTTGGAAAGAAGACACCCCAAGGTATTTAATGAGGGGCCTGGCGAGTTCATAGAAATTTTTTTTTTCATGGACTCAATATGCCCCTCAGCGAATACATTGGGGTGTCTTCTTTCCAAATTGGGGTCATTTGTGGGGTGTTTGTACTGCCCTAGCATTTGAGGGTCTCCGCAATCATTACATGTATGGCCAGCATTAGGAGTTTCTGCTATTCTCCTTATATTGAGCATACGGGTAATGAGATTTTTTTTTCTGTTCAGCCTCTGGGCTGAAAGAAAAAAATGAACGGCACATATTTCTTCATTCGCATCGATCAATGTGGATGAAAAAATCTCTGCCAAAAAAAAAGGAGGGGAAAGGCGTCTGCCAGGACATAGGAGCTCCGCCCAACATCCATACCCACTTAGCCCGTATGCCCTGGCAAACCAGATTTCTCCATTCACATCAATCGATGTGGATGAATAAATCATTGCTGTGATTTTTTTTTTGTTTGTTTTTATATACAAAGTGTTTGCCAAAGCATATGAACACCGCCCCTACTGCAGAGGAGAAATCTCGTCTTGCAGCGCCGCGTACACCGACTTGTGTGTAATCTGACAGCAGCGCAATGCTTCTGTCAGAATGCACATCAGTGCTGCAGCTAGTCGATCGGTTGGTCCACCTGGAAGGTAAAAAAAAAAAAAACCAGGCCGCAACGCAATAAATTTGATTAACTTTATAATAACCTTTGAACAGAACATATAAACTTTATTTAAATTTTGGAACTGAACGTTAACTTTTTTGCTTACTGGTGTTTTTTTTTTTGGCTTGTTTTTTTTTTTACCTTTATAGAACAAACCTCTCCTTCCCCATGGGACAATGTGCAAAGCGCAAATCGCCCAAAGATGTGGCGAAGTACATTATGCACTTTATCCCAGGTGAAAGGAGAGGTTTTCAGCAGCTGTGAGTGTAAGGGCCCTAATAGCCCTGTGTGCCTGTCCTGTGAGATGCAATCCCTATGCTAAGTGTACCTATGTGTGGTACTTCTGGAAACACTCCCCTAAGCATAGGGCAGGGTGGTCAGGGCAGTCAGGACAGAAATAGCGGGTGTCACGCCTTATTCCACTCCTGCTACAGACACGACATCTTTTTCGGGGTGACGGTTGGGTTGAGGTACCAGCAACGACATTGGGGAAATGTCGCTCGTGTAGACGGCTCACTACACTGGTGGTTGGGGCCACGGAACCTCCTGGATACAGGAGGTTCTCGATGATCTCTTCCTGAAATTTGAGGAAGGATCCTGTTCTCCCAGCCTTACTGTAGAGAACAAAACTATTATATGCAACCAATTGAATTAAATATACAGACACCTTCTTATACCAGCGTCTGGTGCGTCGGGAAACTAAATAGGGAGCCAACATCTGGTCATTGAAGTCCACCCCTCCCATGAGCGCATTATAGTCGTGGACTGAGAGGGGCTTTTCAATGACACTGGTTGCCTATTCAATTTGTATTGTCGTGTCTGCGTGAATGGAGGAGAGCATGTAAACGTCACGCTTGTCTCTCCATTTCACCGCAAGCAGTTCTTGGTTACACAAGGCAGCCCTCTCCCCCCTTGCAAGAAGGGTGGTAACGAGCCGTTGGGGGAAGCCCCGACAACTAGGTCGCGCGGTGCCACAGCAGCCAATCTGTTCTAGAAACAAATGCCTGAAGAGGGCCACACTTGTGTAGAAATTGTCCACATAAAGATGGTACCCCTTGCCAAATAAGGGTGACACCAAGTTCCAGACTGTCTTCCCACTGCTCCCCAGGTAGTCAGGGCAACCGACCAGCTCCAGGGTCTGATCTTTTCCCTCATAGATCCGAAATTTGTGGGTATAGCCTGTGGCCCTTTCACAGAGCTTATACACTTTGACCCCATACCGGGCGTGCTTGCTTGGGATGTATTGTTTTAAGCCAAGGTGCCCGGTAAAATGTATTAGGGACTCGTCTACGCAGATGTTTTGCTCGGGGGTATACAAATCTGCAAATTTCTGGTTGAAGTGGTCTTGGAGGGGCCGAATTTTGTGGAGTCGGTCAAAAGCTGGGTGGCCTCTGGGACGGGAGGTGCTGTTGTCGCTAAAGTGCAGGAAATGCAGGATGGTCTCAAATCGTGTACTGGACATGGCAGCAGAGAACATGGGCATGTGATGAATTGGGTTTGTGGACCAATATGACCGCAATTCATGCTTTTTGGTTAGACCCATGTTGAGGAGAAGGCCCAGAAAAATTTTAATTTCGGAAACTTGAACTGGTTTCCCCCTGAAAGGCTGGGCATAAAAGCTTCCCGGGTTGGCGGATATAAATTGAGTGGCATACCGATTTGTTTCTGCCACAAATAAGTCCAAGAGCTCCGCAGTCAAGAACAGCTGAAAAAAAATCCCAGGGCCGAACCGATCTGAGCTGTCTCAACCCGAACTCCAGACTGGGCGGTGAAAGGGGGAACTAATGGTGCGGCTGAAGTTGGGGACTGCCAATCAGGATTTGCCAGCACCTCAGGGATTCTAGGGGCTCTACGGGCCTGTCTGTGCGGTGGCTGCGACCGGGTAACTACTGCACGTGCCACCGTACCAGCTTCAACTGCCCTTCTGGTGCTCGCCACGTCACCATGTTGTACGGCAGTGCTGGTACTAGGTCCAGGGAGGGCTGCGCTGCTGGTGTATGCCTCACCACGTGATCCGGCAGCGACAGCCCCACTCTGCTGCTCTTGAAGCGGATCCTGCATAACCTGTGGTCTAGGGACACGGGGCCGGGTACTCCTGCTGCTATCAGGGACCTCAACCTCCTCGTCCGAACTTTGGGTCAGACTGCCACTGCTTTCTACAGGTTCATATTCTGACCCGCTAGATTCGTCAGATGAGGGTTCCCATTCCTCATCCGACTGGGTCAGAATCCTGTAGGCCTCTTCAGAAGAATACCCCCTGTTTGACATTTGGGCTACTAAATTTAGGGGTATTCCCTGAGACTACCCAAGAAAAAAAGCAAGCCTGTCTTACAAAGGGGAGGCTAGCGAAGTACCGGAGGCCGCTGCGGTTGATAAAAAATATCAAAACTGATTTTTTTATCGCCGCAGTGCTTGTGAATTGAATGTGCAGTGATAAAAAAATTATAATTTTTTGTCACTGCGGCGGGGCGGGCGTGGGTGAACGCACGTGTGGGCGACCGATCAGGCCTGATCGGGCAAACACTGCGTTTTGGGTGGAGGGCGAACTAAGGTGACACTAATACAATTATAGATCTGACCGTGATCAGTTTTGATCACTTACAGATACTATAAAAGTACAAATGCTGATTAACGATATGCTAATCAGCGAATCAGTGACTGCGGTGCGGTGGGCTGGGCGCTAAACGAACGCTAAACTACCTAACCAAGGGGCCTAAACTATCCCTAAAACCTAACGGTCAATACCAGTGGGGAAAAAAAAGTGACAGTTTACACTGATCACTTTTTTCCCTTTCACTAGTGATTGACAGGGGCAAGAAGGGGTGATCAAGGGGTTAATTGGGGTGCAGGGGGGTGATCTGGGGCTATGTGTGGTGTTTGGTGCTACTCACTGTGAAGCCTGCTCCTCTGCTGGATCCAACCGACCAAAAGGACCAGCAGAGGAGCACAGAAGCCATTTAACACATTATATTTACAAATATGGCTTGTGATTTGTGATTTTAAAAATTGCCAGCCTGCCAGCCACGATCATTGGCTGGCAGGCTGGTGACGAAATGGTGCTTGTAATTTTGCCGGCCCACGATGTGCATGCGCGGGCCGGCTCAGTCCGAAATCTCGCGTCTCGCGAGATGACGCACGGATGCGTCCAGGAGGAATGAATCGACTGCCTCCCGGATGCATCCGTGCGTTATGCAGTCCGGAGGCGGTTAACTTCAACTTTTCTTCATATAACACTGCCGCCTCCGCAGCAGATAGTCCATGTACATAACACGTGTTGAAAAGATATTACAAAATGGCGGTATGCATAAGATGGTGGTTCAACTGTTCATTCAACATAAAATGGTGGATATATTTCTCTCTTGATTATCTGTACTCTCACTTTAAGTTATTTAAGCACCAAGATAGAACTTGTTCTATTCTTGTCCGTTTTGCAGACAAGAATAGGTATTTCTATCATATGGCAGAATGTGGGTCTGCAAAAACGGATATAGTCGTGTAAATGTACCTTTTTTCTGACTGGTCAGAAGAACGGAAAATAAAATGGTGATGTGAACCTAGCCTTAGCTAGATGAGAGGCCTTGGTCAGGATCCGGATGGGGGGGTACTATTTCTCCTCATGGAGAGCGCCTAGTAGGTGTGAGGAATCTTATAGACCAGGCAATGCTCCTCTGGACTTCTGGGGAAAAGATATGCAAATTAACTTTCCTTCCAAAAGGAAAAGAAAGCTAAGGGTGCCTTGCCCCAGAAAATCTGCAACATAAAGACTTCCCCCATGTTAGTCCATTAGGCTGTAAATTGTCAGTCCCTGCACTGGGTTCCACATCGTAAATAATGATTTGCTGGTGATTTGCTGAAGCTGAATATCTCCATTCGTTATCTGCCCAGAAATCTGCATCCTAAACTGTGCGATAAAATCCACAACAAAATCCTCACTTTTGTTGCTCATCTCTTTATTACACATCAGGCACATGGTGGCAGAATCTATGATCACAGACTTGTAATCCTCCACATGCCGTGATCAATTGCGACCACTGTGTCTGAGTGATCATTTATTGCGCTCTTGGTGATAGAACAACACCTGGTAGCCAGGGGTCTTCAGAAGGTCCTCAGGTCTGTCATAGCTAATTTCTGTAAGGCTCTGCCTGTGTCACTGGTTCTCCCATAGACTGCAATGGTAACTCACTGCTGTCTATGGAAGAAGTGATCAGATGATCACGTGTTCACGTCCCATAGAGAGGGCAAAAATAAATGTGAATTTTTTATTAAACATATAAAAATACCAAAAAGATAAAAAATTCAAACACCCTCGTTCTCCATCATTTTACAAAAAATAAAGATCATGGGCATCGACACATCTAAAAATGACGAACTATTAAAATATAAATGTATTTGTCCCCTACAGAAAACGGTGCAGATGGAAAAAAAATATCAAAATGGCCGATTTGACATTTTTGCAATATGAAATGGCGCCATTAGAATGTAAAGCTTGTTCTTAAAAAAACAAGCACTCATACAGTCCTGATCAAAAGTTTAAGACCACTTGAAAAATGGCAAAAAATCTTATTTTACATTGTTGGATCTTAACAAGGTTCCAAGTAGAGCTTCAACGTGCAACAAGAAGAAATGAGAGTGAGACAAAACATTTTTTGAGCATTCAATTAATTGAAAATAATGATTATCATTAAACTGAAACAGGCTGTTTTTTAGCTGATCCAAATTTTAGGACCACATGTCTTTAAAAGGCCAAATCTGTGCAAAGATGTGGATTCATTGTAATTTTCTGTCAGGTAGTCACACGTTGTGATGGCAAAGGCAAAGGCTTTTTGAACGTGGTCGGGTTGTTGAACTGCATAAGCAGGGTCTCTCACAGCGCGCCATCGCTGCTGAGGTGGGACGCAGTAAGACAGTCAGTTGGAATTTCTTAAATGATCCTGAGGGTTATGGAACAAAAAAGTCAAGTGGAAGACCCAAAAAAATTTCATCAGCACTGAGCCGGAGGATCCAATTGGCTGTCCATCAAAACACTGGACGATCCTCAACCCAAATGAAGGCCCTTACTGGTGCTGACTGCAGCCCCATAACCATCAGACGGCATCTGATACTGAAGGGCTTCAAAAACAAGAAACGTCTTCAAAGACCTGGTCTCCTTGAACGCCACAGAACTGCTCGTTTGGACTTTGCAAGAGAGCACCAAACATGGGACATTCAAAGGTGGAAGAAAGTTTTATTCTCTGATGAGAAAAAATGTAACCTTGATGGTCCTGATGGTTTCCAATGTTACTGGCATGACAAGCAGATCCCACCTGAGATGTTTTCTACGCGCCACAGTGGAGGGGGCGCCATAATGGTCTGGGGTGCTTTTTCCTTCAGTGGAACAATGGAGCTTCAGGAAGTGCAGGGGCGTCAAACGGCCGCTGGCTATGTCCAGATGTTGCAGAGAGCATTCCTCATGACTGAGGGCCCTCGTCTGTGTGGTAACGACTGGGTTTTTCAACAGGACAACGCTACAGTACACAATGCCCGCAGGACAAGGGACTTCTTCCTGTAACGGTCGCGTACACACACACACAGGGGGAAGGGAAGTGACCACTGCGCTCCACCCTTACCCCTGGCCCTGCCTACTTGCCTCGCGAGTCCTAATGACAGGGGACAACTGGACGGCAATCCCTAACTTGGAGTAAGTGCAGGTATGACAGACAGACAAACAACAGGACGTGAACGGACCGAGTCAATACCAGGAAAGCTGCAAAGTACAAATGGAGCAAGCAGAGAATTGTCAGGAGAAGCCGGGGTCATAAATACCAGGAGAGCAGAGAAGTACAAGAGGAGTCCTAAGAGAGTAGTCAGGTGGGAGCCGAGGTCACAATACCAGGACGGATGCGCAGTACAGGAGGATCAGGCAAAAGGATGGTCAAGGAACAGGATCAGGTAAGTATTCAGCAGTCCAACAAATACCAGGAACCTAGAAATTAACAGGCAACCTGTAGCCAGCAGGCTGCCTGTATTTATAGTGGGGAGTGAGGGTCATGTGACGTGGCCAGCGTCACATGACCGACAGACCAACCAGTCGAGCACCGAGTGATCAGCTCGGCGCTCAAGGCAGACTTAGGAGCAAGGAGCCACCCAGCTAGTAAAGCCGCCCTGGGAATGAGGTCAAACACAGAACCTCATTCAAAAAGCTAAGCAACAGTTCTGCGGGCAATGGGGGACCGAGTGCACCTTCGGAACCCCGTGACAGTACCCCCCCTTTTACGAGGGGCCACCGGACCCAAGACTTCAGGCGATGGCTTTTCAGGGTGTTCTAAATGAAATTTACGAACAAGTCTAGGAGCATGAACCTCCCTGGCAGGTACCCAAGATCTCTCTTCAGGTCCATACCCCTTCCAGTGAATCAGGTACTGCAAAGAATTACGCACCTTCCTGACATCCACTATTTTAGACACCACATACTCGACAGCATCATTAATAAGAACTGGCGGAGGCGAGGCTTTTGATGGTACTACCGGTTCAAAATATTTTTTAAGCAGAGATTTATGGAACACATTATGAATGTGGAATGACTCAGGCAGCTCCAACCTAAAAGATACCGGGTTAATCACTTCCGTGATCTTATATGGTCCAATAAAACGAGGAGCAAATTTTTTAGAAGTTACCTTGAGAGATAGATTCTTGGAGGACAACCATACTTTATCCCCAACCTGAAAGTTTACCCCCCTTGAACGTCTCCTATCGGCCTTGAGTTTTTGAGAACATTGAGCCTTTTCTAGGTTCGATTGAACCCGGGCCCAAACTGTGCACAGTTCGGAGGAGAGTTTATCAGCTTCAGGGTTAGAGGAGGAGACGGACGACCCAGAATGAAAACGGGGATGAAAACCATGGTTACAAAAGAAAGGGGAGACCCCAGCAGAAGAATTGACACGGTTATTCAGAGCAAATTCAGCCAATGGAAGGAATTTGACCCATAATTGCTGGTCATCAGCAACATACAACCTCAGGAATTGTTCCACAGACTGATTAAGGCGTTCAGTCTGCCCATTACTCTCAGGATGGTAGGCGGAAGAAAAAGACAACAAAATTTTACACCTTTGACAGAAGGCTCTCCAGAATTTGGACACAAACTGCACACCCCTGTCCGAAACAATATTTTCCGGGATACCATGCAATCGAACAATTTCTTTCACAAAAATAGACGCCAGGGTTTTGGCATTCGGGAGTTTAGACAGGGGAATGAAATGGACCATCTTGCTAAACCTATCCACCACTACCCACACTACAGTCTTACCCTCTGCCAGCGGTAGGTCAGTTATAAAGTCCATCGAGATATGGGACCAGGGTCTACTGGGAATGGGTAGGGGTCGTAGGTTACCAGCAGGGCGAGTCCTAGGTGTCTTGGACCTGGCACAAACCTCACAGGCTGACACATAGGACTTGACATCCCTAGTTAGAGTGGGCCACCAATAAGATCTAGAAACCAGATCCTTAGTGCCCTCAACACCCGGATGTCCACAAAAGGCAGAATCGTGACACTCACCCAACAGCTGGAGACGAAATTGTACGGGAACAAACAACTTATCTGTTGGGGTGGATACCGGTGCCAGATGTTGTTCCGACCTAATGCGAGCCGAGATATCCTGGGTAAGAGCTGCTAAGAAGATTTTTGCTGGTAGGATGGATTCAGGTGGTACCTCAGTAGGTTGAAAAGCCTGGAAGCTCCGAGATAATGCGTCCGCATTCACATTTTTACTTCCCGGCCTGAACGTGATGGAAAAATCAAAACGAGTAAAAAACAGAGCCCATCTGGCTTGACGGGGATTCAACCTCTTAGCAGACTCGAGAAACATAAGGTTTTTATGGTCAGTGACAACAGTTACACAATGCCTTGCCCCCTCCAGAAAATGCCTCCACTCCTCAAATGCCCATTTAATGGCCAGCAGCTCCCTATTCCCTATGTCGTAGTTTCTCTCCGTGGGAGAGAATTTCCTGGAGAAGAAGGCACATGGTCTCAGATTAGTGAGGCTGGCAGGACCTTGTGAAAGGACTGCTCCTGCGCCGTCCTCGGACGCATCCACCTCCACAATAAAAGGTTTCTCCTGATCAGGCTGGATCAGAATGGGAGCTCTACTGAATGCCTTTTTTAATTTTTCAAATGAAGAAATGGCCTCAGTAGACCAATTCTCCAAATCCGCCCCTTTCTTAGTAAGGTCGGTCAACGGTTTAGCAAATACGGAAAAATTCATAATAAATTTACGATAGTAATTGGCGAAACCTAAGAACCGTTGTAAGGCCTTTAAGGATGAAGGTCTTACCCATTCCTTAATTGCTAGTACCTTACCAGGATCCATCTTGAAGGCGTGAGGAGTCAGAACATGCCCTAGAAACAGAATCTCCTGCACACCAAAGACACATTTCTCTTGTTTAGCGGATAGCTGATTCTCCCTCAACACTTCTAATACTTGTCTAACATGAGACACATGGGATTCGAAGTCAGGAGAGAATATCAAAATGTCGTCAAGATAGACAATAACAAATTTACCTAAGAATTCCCTAAGAATGTCATTCATGAAGTTTTGGAACACAGCTGGGGCATTGCTGAGTCCAAAAGGCATCACCTGATATTCAAAGTGTCCTACCGGAGTATTGAACGCCGTCTTCCATTCGTCTCCCTCCTTGATTCGGATTAGATTGTATGCCCCTTTCAGGTCAATTTTGGAAAACCAGGTTGCCCCCAGGACCTGGTTAAATAAATCCGGAATCAATGGGAGGGAGTATCTATTCTGGACTGTGATTTTATTTAATCTCCGGTAATCGATACATGGCCTAAGACCACCATCTTTTTTCTTAACGAAGAAAAACCCCGCCCCCCATAGGAGAGACAGAAGGTCTAATATGCCCTTTACCAAGGCTCTCCTTAATATAATCTTCCATGGCCTTGCGTTCGGGCATAGAAAGATTATAAATTCGTCCTTTAGGAAACTTGGCCCCCTCTACTAGCTCTATGGTACAATCATAAGGTCTATGGGGGGGTAGAACCTCTGGGGTTGGTGATGAGAATACATCAGAATATTCTCTAACAACAGAGGGTAAAGTATCAGACTTTACTGAGACCCCAGCCTGTACCACGGACAAGCACGAGTCACACTTAGGCCCCCATCTCACCAACTCCCCATTGGACCAATCTATAGTGGGGTTATGTAGTCGGAGCCAAGGCAACCCTAGTACCACCTCAGCAGGTAGGTTCTCCAGGACTAGAAGCAAACATCTCTCTGAGTGGCACACACCCACGGTTAGAGAAATCTCCGAGGTACATAAGCTCACCGTACCACCAATAAGAGGAGTAGCATCAATAGCCATGACATGGATAGGAGTTGGTAAGGCAAACATAGGAATACCCAATCTAACAGCATACTCAGAGTCAATAAAGCTAGCCGCTGAGCCAGAATCAATAAAGGCTTTACCCGGCCATTTATCTACTCCCAGAGAAATCGTAATGGGTACCGAAAGCTTACATTTAGAAAATTCAGGGTGTACCTGGTCTTTAGGTTGCCTTGCCTTAGGAGACTTGACAGAGAGGACCTTCTTAGGACACTGGTTGATCCAATGGTCAGAATCTCCACAGTAAAAGCATTCTCCACGTCTGCGGCGAAGATTCCCTCGGGTCATGCCAACCTGCATGGGTTCCTCGGTGGAGACCTCAGCATTGTCTCTGGGATAGGCCTCTGGCTGGACCACCATCTGGGAAGAGAACTGTTGTTCCTGTCGTCTCTCTCTAACCCGTCGGTCAAGTCGGACAACAAGGGTCATCATCTCCTCTAAGGTCTCTGGAAGTTGATAACTGACCAGAAGATCCTTTAATTTATCAGACAGACCTGACCTGAACTGACTCTTCAGGGCTGGTTCGTTCCATCCTGAGGGGACACACCACCTTCTGAATTGGGTGCAATAATCCTCCGCTGGTAAATTGCCCTGAACCAGTGCCTTTAGAGCCGTCTCGGCTACTAGAGCCCTGTCTGGTTCATCATAGAGGGTTTCCTAGGGCCTGAAAGAACCCCTCCACAGAATATAAACAACTGGCGCCAGCAGGTAAAGAGAACGCCCAGTCCTGGGGATCACCCTGTAATCGGGAAATGATAATGCCCACGCGTTGACTCTCGGGGCCAGAGGACACGGGGCGCAAACGGAAGTAAAGTTTACAACTCTCCTTAAAAGAGAGAAACTTCTTCCGGTCTCCAGAAAAGGTTTCTGGGAGCTTAATCTGGGGCTCAAAATGCGGACTGGAGGCCTGAGGAGTGGAAGAGCCTTGCCCTAACTCAAAAGAGCTGAGTTTTTCCCCTAACTCCTGCACCATCTGCATCAGATTAGAGACATAGTCAGTCAGGGTCACCAGAGGATTCATAATACAGTCTTTATTGGGCCTGTTAATCTGTAACGGTCGCGTACACACACACACAGGGGGAAGGGAAGTGACCACTGCGCTCCACCCTTACCCCTGGCCCTGCCTACTTGCCTCGCGAGTCCTAATGACAGGGGACAACTGGACGGCAATCCCTAACTTGGAGTAAGTGCAGGTATGACAGACAGACAAACAACAGGACGTGAACGGACCGAGTCAATACCAGGAAAGCTGCAAAGTACAAATGGAGCAAGCAGAGAATTGTCAGGAGAAGCCGGGGTCATAAATACCAGGAGAGCAGAGAAGTACAAGAGGAGTCCTAAGAGAGTAGTCAGGTGGGAGCCGAGGTCACAATACCAGGACGGAAGCGCAGTACAGGAGGATCAGGCAAAAGGATGGTCAGGGAACAGGATCAGGTGAGTATTCAGCAGTCCAACAAATACCAGGAACCTAGAAATTAACAGGCAACCTGTAGCCAGCAGGCTGCCTGTATTTATAGTGGGGAGTGAGGGTCATGTGACGTGGCCAGCGTCACATGACCGACAGACCAACCAGTCGAGCACCGAGTGATCAGCTCGACGCTCAAGGCAGACTTAGGAGCAAGGAGCCACCCAGCTAGTAAAGCCGCCCTGGGAATGAGGTCAAACACAGAACCTCATTCCAAAAGCTAAGCAACAGTTCTGCGGGCAATGGGGGACCGAGTGCACCTTCGGAACCCCGTGACACTTCCAGGAGAATAACAACACTCTTTTGGCCCATCCTGCGTGTTCCCCTGATCTAAATCCAATTGAGAACCTTTGGGGATGGATGGCAAGGGAAGTTTACAAAAATGGACAACAGTTCCAGACAGTAGATGGCCTTCGTGCGGCCGTCTTCACCACTTGGAGAAATGTTCCCACTCACCTCATGGAAACGCTTGCATCAAGCATGCCGAAACGAATGGAAGTGATAAACAACAACGGCGGAGCTACTCATTACTGACTTCATGTTTGGAAGTTGGATTTCTGTTTTGGGGGGGGGGTTATTTTTTTTTTGGAGGTGTGGTCCTAAACTTTTGATCAGCTGAAAAACAGCCTGTTTCAGTTTATTCGTTGTTTTCATTAAATTGAATGCTCAAAAAATGTTTTGTCTCACTCCCATTTCTTCTTGTTGCATGTTGAAGCTCTACTTGGAACCTTGTTAAGATCCAGCCATGCTAAATAGGATTGTTTGTCATTTTTCAAATGGTCTTCAACTTTTCATCAGGACTGTATGTGAATGGAAAAATAAAGTTATGGCTCTGAGAAGGCAGGGAGTGAAAAAAGGAAAACGAAAAAAATCACTGCTTCTGAAACGCAGTTAATGAAGTATAATTAATTTATATATTTAAGAAACTTTACAGAAACGAATTACTGGCTATAACTTTTTGTCCTTTTTACCCCTTATAATGCCCTGTTGTATAGCGATACATCTGCATATATTAATACTTTATGCCAGTAAAGAATACTAGGTTTTCAGGCAGAGAAAATCCTCCTATAGACAGCAGTGGAGCCTGTGACCCCTGTAGGTCTTTCTGCCTCCCATACAGCAGGTCCTGAGTTTGACGCCCAGAAGTGATACATTGTAAGGACTGGCTAAAATAAAGCAATATAGAGAGGTATCTACTGATCTGCATGTGTTTTATGCATCAGAGTCACTGCCGATTTAGCGGTTAAAGGAGTCTGCAGCCTTTCTTTATCTGGCTGCAAGATAAAGGGATACCAGATGCCTCTGGCACAGCTTCTGTGATCCATGATGTTTCCCCAGTTGACAGACATAGACATCTAGAGTCAGATCTGCCGGTAAAACTATCTATACAAAGCTGTAGCATGTTAAGCATTGATCCATGTCTTTGGTCTTAAAGTGTTCTTGCCCTGACTTGATGACCATCCAACATTATCAACTAAACCTGTGGCCCCTTTTCTGACAGTAGTCTTGATAATTGTATTTGTAATCAGACCTAACCACTGCTGACCTGAATTTTCAGCCTTGTTGCTGGATCAGATCTTGACTACATGTCCGGTTCTTCTCTTCTTGTGACTTTTTGACATGACTCAGACCTTGGCTCCGGTGTATTCATGGCTAAGCATTTACTCCTGGATCCTATAAAGTTTGTGGCAATTAGTGATGAGCGGGAGGTGCCATATTCGATTTCGCGATAGTTTGCGAATATTTGACATTATTCTATTTATCGCGATTAATATGCAATTTAATTATTCGCGTATTGCGATTTTTAACTGTATAAGGCAAATTTCCTATTGGATTGCTAATGGTATGTGTATTTTACGAATATTCGCTGTATTGCTATATAATCTTGTCTTAGAATATGACGAATATTCAAAAAGACTAAGTTATAGCAATATAGAGAATATTTGTAAAATACACATATAAACTGCAATTTCACTAATATAGTGCTATAATCTTGTTTTTTAATCAATTTTTTTGTCTCTTCACCCTATTAAAAAAAAATACTATAGCACTATATTAGCTAAATTACAGTCTATATGTATATTTTACGAATATTCGCTATATTGCTATATTCTTGTCTTAGAATATGACGAATATTCTAAAAAACGAAGTTATAGCAATATAGCGAATATAATTGTTATTTAGAATATTCGTCTTTTTTTTTCAATGTGTACTGTTATTCCACTTAGGCATACTTCTCCCCTACAAGCATCTCCATCACCATGGGAACGCCTGTGGGTTAGAATATACCATCGGATCTGAGTTTTCACGACCTCAGGGAAAACTCTGATCCGATGGTATTTTCTAACCCACAGGCATTCCCATGGTGACGGGGACGCTTGTCGGGGAGGAGTATGCCGAAGTTGATTAACATTAACAGTACACTATTTTTTTTTCTAAATAACGAATATATTCGCTATATTGCTATATATTCGATTTATCGAATATGGGTGCAATAATCTAAATAGATTTTTTTTTTTTTAAAGAAGGTTCGGAGGATGGATAAGAGGAACCGTCAAATAATGAAATATATAGTTGCTTTCCATGAAAAAATAAAAAAATAAGCCAGAAAGGACAGTTATTGTTAAAATGTCAAAAATTGTTATTGTTAAAATGTTATTAAAAATATTTATCTGCCACAGACTCGATGTGCCCGATCTTGAAAGTTCTAGCAGTCGGAGGAACGCGTCGTGTCGTGTGTAGCTCATTTTGTACTTATTTTTATTGTTGTTTAAAAAATGAATTATTTATTTAAACAAAAATTTTAGAACGTCAAATAGTGTATTTTTTTTTTATGTTAGCCCATTCCTGCTGCACACTTACAACATGATGCTGTCAGAGGTGTCTTGGTTTATTTTTGGTGCTGTCCTGGTCTGGTGGGGGCCTATTCCTGGGAACTAATTCCTGCTGCACACTTCAAACCTGCTGCTGGCTGTCGTGCTGAGTTAGGCCGAGCTATGTGTAGACCTTATACTGGACCCTTAACATCTTCTACCTGCTGCTGATGCTGAAGTCTGTCCTGACCCTGATGACTTATGTGTGAGCCTTATACTCCAACGTTACCAATACTTGCTGTTGTAGGTCGTGACACTGCTGAGTTATAGTGTGGGCCGTATACTACAGTGTTACCATGTACCTACTGCTGTCTGTTCTGCTGTCTGTCCTGATCAAGATGAGTTTGACCCTGGAATAAAGTGGCCTTACAACTAACTTATAAAATTACACCGTAACATTACATTATAAAAAACGAAAGCACGCTGTATCAAACTGAAAAATGGTATTTATAATAAATATAATAACAAAACATCCCTCTAGGGCAACTTTTGGAGCTCCGATAATAGCTCGTACATTTCTTTAAATCTGAAAAAGTACTTTTTCTCCATTTCCCTCTCTTTCTTATTGACGCGCTGACGCAGCATTTTCAATTCAAGCATGTCTTTTGTATATTCTTTTTTTAGATCTTAAAAGTGCTCTCTGTTCACTACTGAAGAAAAAAAAAAGGAAAAATGTATTTCAATTACGGTTACTTACAAGACAATTAGTGCATTGTGTGTAGTATGGGTATAAACACTGCCTATTTACATCTAAATACAATAAATCATTATATTTTGGTTTTCTTAGTGATAGTTCGGATAGAGTATAATGTTATTTATTTGGTTAGTTAATAGTTTTTAGGCAGTTTACAGAGTATGTCGCATTTTTTTTTATTTTCCAATAACACTAGTTTCTGTTGTCCCCTCATTGTTACCACTTTTAACCACTTCACGGCGGACCATTAAGAGTAGGCCTCAGCGGGACGTGACTTGACGCAGAGGGACAGTCTATAACGGACCAACAAACACCCTGCCCCCAGGCATAAACGTTTGTGAACCGTGGTGCAAATGCAGCTCAGCTAAACAGGCAGCCATGTTAACTAAGGGCTGCTATTTTTCAGATTCATTACACATGTGCATTACAGCTCCGGTGATGCAGGGTGGTGGGGGGATCGTGGGATGCTTGTGAATATGTTATGTATACCAAATTATAGTAATGTATTTACCCTCCCGGTGGTGGGTGTAGACCACTTCTTCCTCCCCTTCTGGAGTTGGGGGGTGGCAGAATCTGGTGGCCGGGAAGGTTCGGCCTCCTCCTCTGTCGCCTCTGTCTCGCCAACATCTTTACGGGAAGTGGCCTCCACCTTTTCTACCTCCTCCTGCTCCTCACACTCCTCCTCCATGGGCACCTCCTCTTTTTTTTTTTTTTTTCTGTGGTGGCGGACAGAGGGAACGAGTTTACCTGTAATAATGACACAATGTTAAGAATTTACACAAACAACTCATAAATCATAACAAAGGTAAAGATCAAGAAATTCCTATATGGAGGAATCTGCATAGGATTATGAATTATACCAATAGTGGATTTGCCTCATTTTGTTGGTAAAAAAAAAAGGGTTATAGATGGGTAGAACTAAGTTACAAGGTAGGATGAGGTAACATTGGATTTGTTAGGAAGGTGTCCTATAGGGTATTGTGACTGGGTAATTGACTTTAGGTAAACCAAACAACAGTTCGGAAATTAGATAAGGGGTTATTGGATGGTGTTATGTTGGGTATATAATTTATTGTGGCTGACAGCGTTAGACTGTCTGCCAAGCCGCATTTTGAAGATCTGCTGCCAACCCGCCCTCCCTGTTGATTTAGTTGTCACAGTAACTTTATAATTAGAAGGAGGATAAAAGTCTCCCCTTTAACAGTGCCTTTGACGGTGACCACCCCTTTAACTGTGAACTCCACAGCGCCCTTCAGTTGGCAGTTAGGATTTAAGTGAAAGGCTGGCAGGCTTGTATTGGATAATACAGGCCATTTTTTGGGAATATCTCGAACGGTACGTCGTAGAGAGCTGAGACCCCCGCAAGATTTCTTTCCAGGTAGCAAGGGATGTGTATACCAAGTTTCGTTGAAATCGATGGTTGCATTTTTAAGTTTTTGCGGAACATACAGACATACACACATACATACTTTTTTATATGGATATATATACAGTACAGACCAAAAGTTTGGACACACCTTCTCATTCAAAGAGTTTTCTTTATTTTCATGACTATGAAGGCATCAAAACTATGAATTAACACATGTGGAATTATATACATAACAAACAAGTGTGAAACAACTGAAAATATGTCATATTCTAGGTTCTTCAAAGTAGCCACCATTTGCTTTGATTACTGCTTTGCATACTCTTGGCATTTCTTGATGAGCTTCAAGAGGTAGTCACCTGAAATGGTTTTCACTTCACAGGTGTGCCCTGTCAGGTTTAATAAGTGAGATTTCTTGCCTTATAAATGGGGTTGGGACCATCAGTGGCGTTGAGGAGAAGTCAGGTGGATACACAGCTGATAGTTCTACTGAATAGACTGTTCGAATTTGTATTATGGCAAGAAAAAAGCAGCTAAGTAAAGAAAAACGGGTGGCCATCATTACTTTAAGAAATGAAGATCAGTCAGTCCGAAAAATTGGGAAAACTTTGAAAGTGTCCCCAAGTGCAGTCACAAAAACCATCAAGTGCTACAAAGAAACTGGCTCACATGCGGACCGCCCCAGGAAAGGAAGACCAAGAGTCACCTCTGCTGCGGAGGATAAGTTCATCCGAGTCACCAGCCTCAGAAATCGCAGGTTAACAGCAGCTCAGATTAGAGACCAGGTCAATGCCACACAGAGTTCTAGCAGCAGACACATCTCTAGAACAACTGTTAAGAGGAGACTGTGTGAATCAGGCCTTCATGGTAGAATATCTGCTAGGAAACCACTGCTAAGGACAGGCAACAAGCAGAAGAGACTTGTTTGGGCTAAAGAACACAAGGAATGGACATTAGACCAGTGGAAATCTGTGCTTTGGTGTGATGAGTCCAAATTTGAGATTTTTGGTTCCAACCACTGTGTCTTTGTGCAACACAGAAAAGGTGAACGGATGGACTCTACATGCCTGGTTCCCACCGTAAAGCATGGAGGAAGTGGTGTGATGGTGTGGGGGGGGGGGCTTTGCTGGTGACACTGTTGGGGATTTATTCAAAATTGAAGGCATACTGAACCAGCATGGCTACCACAGCATCTTGCAGCGGCATGCTATTCCATCCGATTTGCGTTTAGTTGGACCATCATTTATTTTTCAACAGGACAATGACCCCAAACACACCTCCAGGCTGTGTAAGGGCTGTTTGACCATGAAGGAGAGTGATGGGGTGCTGCGCCAGATGACCTGGCCTCCACAGTCACCAGACCTGAACCCAATCGAGATGGTTTGGGGTGAGCTGGACCGCAGAGTGAAGGCAAAAGGGCCAACAAGTGCTAAGCATCTCTGGGAACTCCTTCAAGACTGTTGGAAGACCATTTCAGGTGACTACCTCTTGAAGCTTATCAAGAGAATGCCAAGAGTGTGCAAAGCAGTAATCAAAGCAAAAGGTGGCTACTTTGAAGAACCTAGAACATGACATATTTTCAGTTGTTTCACACTTGTTTGTTATGTATATAATTCCACATGTGTTAATTCATAGTTTTGATGCCTTCAGTGTAAATCTACAATTTTCATAGTCATGAAAATAAAGAAAACTCTTTGAATGAGAAGGTGTGTCCAAACTTTTGGTCTGTACTGTATATAGAAAAAAGAAAAAAAGTGGCAGCACCGTCTATGTGGATATAAGCAAATCCAATGGATAGAAGTAAGAAAAATAGGCAGCACTCCACGAATTAAAAAAATACAAAATTACTTTATTTACCCAAACAGGACATGCGACGTTTCGGCTCTATGCTGGAGCCTTTCTCAAGAGAGTAAGGCTCCAGCATAGAGCCGAAATGTCGCATGTCCTGTTTAGGTAAATAAAGTAATTTAGTATTTTTTTACTTTGTGGAGTGCTGCCTATTTTTTTGACATATATATATATATATATATATATATATATATAAAATCTTGAATCCCATGCAAATTATGTGGGGGAGTGGGGGATGTATGTAATGGTCGGGGCCTTTGACCAGAATACTGAATCATGTTTGCAGTTTATGTAGATATAAACAAAAAGACCTATATATATTTATGTGTGTGTGAAACGTATGAAATCATCCAGTGACAACATACATCAGTACCGCGCTGTGTGTATAAATATATATATATATATATATATATATATATATATATATATACAGTCCTGATCAAAAGTTTAAGACCACTTGAAAAATGGCAAATAATTATATTTCGCATGGCTGGATCTTAACAAGGTTCCAAGTAGAGCTTCAACATGCAACAAGAAGAAATGGGAGGGAGACAAAATATTTTTTGAGCATTCAATTTAATGAAAACAACAAATAAACTGAAACAGGCTGTTTTTCAGCTGATCAAAAGTTTAGGACCACACCTCCAAAAAAAACTAAACCCCCCCAAAACAGAAATCCAACTTCCAAACATGAGCTCAGTAATGAGTAGCTCCGCCGTTATTGTTTCGGCATGCTTGATGCAAGCGTTTCCATGAGGTGAGTGGGAACATTTCTCCAAGTGGTGAAGACGGCCGCACGAAGGCCATCTACTGTCTGGAACTGTTGTCCATTTTTGTAAACTTCCCTTGCCATCCATCCCCAAAGGTTCTCAATTGGATTTAGAACGGGAACACGCAGGATGGGCCAAAAGAGTGATGTTATTCTCCTGGAAGAAGTCCCTTGTCCTGCGGGCATTGTGTACTGTAGCGTTGTCCTGTTGAAAAACCCAGCCGTTACCACACAGACGAGGGCCCTCAGTCATGAGGAAGGCTCTCTGCAACATCTGGACATAGCCAGCGGCCGTTTGACGCCCCTGCACTTCCTGAAGCTCCATTGTTCCACTGAAGGAAAGAGCCCCCCAGACCATTATGGCGCTCCCTCCACTGTGGCGCGTAGAGAACATCTCAGGTGGGATCTGCTTGTCATGCCAGTAACGTTGGAAACCATCAGGACCATCAAGGTTACATTTTTTCTCATCATAGAATAAAGCTTTCTTCCAGCTTTGAATGTCCCATGTTTGGTGCTCTCTTGCAAAGTCCAAACGAGCAGTTCTGTGGCCTTCAAGGAGACGAGGTCTTTGAAGACGTTTTTTTGTTTTTGAAGCCCTTCAGTCTCAGATGCAGTCTGATGGTTATGGGGCTGCAGTCAGCACCAGTAAGGGCCTTCATTTGGGTCGAGGATCGTCCAGTGTCTTGACGGACAGCCAATTGGATCCTCTGGCTCAGTGCTGATGAAATTTTTTTGGGTCTTCCACTTGACTTTTTTGTTCCATAACCCTCAGGATCATTTAAGAAATTCCAAATGACTGTCTTACTGCGTCCCACCTCAGCAGCGATGGCGCGCTGTGAGAGACCCTGCATATGCAGTTCAACAACCCGACCACGTTCAAAAAGGGAGAGTTTTTTTGCCTTTGCCATCACAACGTGTGACTACCTGACAGAAAATGACAATGAATCCACATCTTTGCCTTTTAAAGGCATGTGGTCCTAAACTTTTGATCAGCTGAAAAACAGCCTGTTTCAGTTTATTCGTTGTTTTCATTAAATTGAATACTCCAAAAATGTTTTGTCTCACTCTTATTTCTTCTTGTTGCATGTTGAAGCTCTACTTGGAACCTTGTTAAGATCCAGCCATGCTAAATAGGATTTTTTGCCATTTTTCAAGTGGTCTTAAACTTTTGGTCAGGACTGTATATATACAATCGGAAGATTTTGTACATGCCACAACAGGTATTAAGTAATCATTTGAAACGGGATGAAGTACGGATGTAGTACAGTTAACACACATGCTTTATGAGACGTGTTATGTAAAATTAATGCCTTTAAATGCGCTAAACTATTTTATAAAATGGCTTTTGTTTCAAGATTACGTGATGAGTTAAGAAATTTGAGTTAAGAGGTTGTGTGTTAACCATACTACATCTGTACGGATTAGCAGCATAACTGAATATATACATTACTGAGTGTTGTAGAGAGAGATACAAAAATCATGTAAGCATTGTACCTGGGCGTAATCGCCTACTATAATCTTCGACCCGATCTGGGTGTAGGCGTTTCAGGTAGCAAATTTTTTTTTAAATTGCCTTGTGGTCGTGCCAGATCCCACTTTTTAATTTTAATTCGGCCCGGACAGACTGTACGATGGCCTCTTTCTCAACCCTTTTCCGGGTCCATGGATAGCCCCGCTCCAGAAAGTGCTGAAGGATAAAGATGAAAGCATATAATACCAATTTTTTATTATACAAATATTCAAAAAAATATCCACTACAAAAAAGCAAAAAGTAGTTACGTCTTTAAAGGGGAATAGAATAGAGGATTCCTTTTTTTTTTTTTCTCCTTCACAGCAAATAATAAATGGTGAGGGGGGGGGGGGGGTTATATATATATATATATATAATTTGCAAATTTAAGGTGATACAATGTTTTGTATAATGTAAGAATATAATAAAGACTATTAAAAAAAAAAAGGGGAAATATTAGATTTAAAGTTACCGTTATAAGATCGGATTGTAGTGCGATTTTATGTGTGTGAGGTCTAAGCAATCAGATATTGGCCAGCTAAGCTGCGATGTACCTGTACTGCTGGTTCGCCTCCCCGTGGTGCACACTGGGTAACGCTAAATGAACCAGCAAATACTTTTGGTCCGACAAAATAAGTTTATGGACATAAATTTAAATCTATATATATTGTGTGTATGGTATATAGTGTGAGGTATATATTGCAGGAAAATGGATGTGCTATGTGCATGTGTTATCTGTTGTCCATACATACATGCTACTGACATAGTGCTGTGAAGTAACAAGAATACTCAGTGCACCAATCAGTTGTATCTGCTATTGAAGGGTTGGCGGCGGAGGAAAAAAATTATAATAATAATTTGTATCATTGTAGTTCTTATTCGCATACACAAATATTTAGCAACACTCAATCTACATATAAATAATTTAGATGTAGATCGAGTGTTGCTAAATATTGTTCTGCCATGCATGCAATATGAAATAAAATACAGTGCTGTAATACAATATTACTTACAGTGAGAAGAACTTCGTCTTCTTCTTTTTAAAATCAAATTCGCCTCATTTTCGATTGTCGATTTTAATACATAAAGAACGCCAAACTCCACTGGTAGCAAAACGAAACCAAAACCAGGGCACATGGCACGTGACACGATTACGTCACTCATAAGATCGCGTCCTCACGTGATCATTAATAACATTCCTGATTTTCGGCTAAAAAGCGGGAATTCGAATAACAAGATTGATTCCACCCTGCTTCTTGCAATATAGCGAATATTTGAAAAAAAAAAGTAGATTGTAGAATCGATCAATTTATCTAATATAGTGTTATAATCTTCTTTGTCTAATAGTTGTAACTTTTTTTCTCTTCTGAACTTCAGATTTAAAATAAATAAAGACTTTAAAAAAATTATAGCACTATATTAGCTAAATTGCTCTGTTTGTATTTTACGAATATTCGCTAAATGGCTATATATTCTTGTTTTAGAATATGACGAATATTCTAAAAAACTAATATATAGCAATATAGCGAATATATTCGTTATTTAGAATATTCGTCAATTTTTTTTCAATATGAATTTTTTTTTTTTCCAGCTTAATTTTCTTGTGGGCTTACAAGCAAGAAGCAGTGAGGAATCATGTTTTCAGATGTTTAAAATTCATGAATATTCGATATAGCACTATATTCAAAATATTTGCGAATTCTCGAAGTTGCGATATTCGCCCAAAAAAATTGTAATTCGAATATTCGCGCTCAACACTAGTGGCAATGCTCTAATGAACCGTTCCATTCTTTTTCTATCCAGGTCCATAGTGCAACCTATAGATTAACATATAACCCCAACATGTTTGATGATCAATACATTGGCTGCTCTGATAAACTGGAGAAGTACATTATGCCCAAGGTACTTCAAAAGGAGAAGACAAATAAGCAGTTTAAGGAAGCCTGGATCAATGCAACTGAACTGTGGGAGGAGATAAAAGATAATCTTGACCTTCCGGAAGGGTTTGAGGATGAGTATGGAGTAGCTCTACTGATTTTCACCAACAAATATCCAGAAGAAAATCCCATATACCAGCAGCTGAATGGAAACCTCACCATAGCGGGAGCCTCCAGAATAGATTACATGGAGAAGTTTCACTTCAAAGCCCTTCACTTCTACCTAACAAGAGCTTTGCAGATGCTAAAACCCAACTGTGAAGAAAGCTACGTAACGTATAGAGGAAGTCAACACTCCATCCATGTTCATCCAGTCTTTAGGTTTGGTAGATTCACTTCAGCTTCTTTGACCCAAGAGGTGGCACACATCTTTGGCACTGAATCCTTTTTTAAAATAACAACTTGCTTTGGTGCCAAAGTTGATAATTTTTCATTCTTTCCATCTGAAGAAGAAGTTCTGATTCCCCCAACAGAAAAGTTTTTATACATCAAAAAACAGAATTCAGTCTATATTCTCCAAAGTACCGGTCAGATGTGCAGCTACTTCAACTGCGCCTATCTAGAAGGTAAATGTTCCATCATTTATTCAGGTTGATGTCCAACCAGACCATAAGTAAAGACCTGAGACTCTCGTTGTCTCGGACCTATAAAATATTTATCACCTTATAGATGTACTTATGTATGTGGCAGGAACACACTTTTAGCCAGAAGGAAGGAAAGTGCTCCGGAGTACAGTGGTTGCACTGGTCTTAACGGGCCCGGTAGGAAGCTCCATCAATGAGCTAGAGCTTTTAAAGATGAGGATAGACAATAGGACATTTATTCTTGATAACCTTTATTTATACAGAGCCAACATATTCCTGCTTTACAGGAGGTTCATGTACAAACAGAATCAGACATTACACAGCAACTAACATGCGACAACCAACAATTAGAACAAAAAGAATGAGGGCCCTGCTCACAAGAGCTTACAATCTATGAGGAGACAGGGGTGACACAAAAGGTAAAAAGTGCTCATTTTGTACAATGGTCCGGCCATCTTATTACAATAGATAAGTAGATATAAAGTTGTAAGAACCGTCACCAGTTGGTATGGGGTGTGGATATCTGGTGATTGATTATGTTTGGAAGATTGATGCTGAAGGGAAGGTGGGTGAATGGAGAATAGTTAGCTTAGAGGATGGGATAGGCCAAACTAAAAAGATGTATTTTTAGGAAGTGCCTAAAATTGTGGATGTTGTGAATTAACCTAATTCCAGATAACTGGTGCAGCTTGAGTGAAGTCTTGGAGACGGATGTGAGAGGTTCGGATTATCGTGGATTTTAGTTGTAAGTCATTAGTTGAATGGAGCACACAGGTAGGACGGTAGACAGATGAGGGAGAAGATATTCGAGGGTTCAGCACTGTGCAGAGCTTTCTGGGTGAGAATGAGCAGTTAAAATTGAATATTATACTGTATGGGCAACGAGTGCAATGATTGGAACAGGGCAGAGGCATCATTGTAGTGACTGGGGCAGAGGCATCATTGTAGTGACTGACACAGGGCAGAGGCATCGGAGTAGTGACTGGGACAGAGCAGAGTCATCGGAGTAGTGTCTGGGACAGGGTGGAGATGGGGGCATCAGAGTAGTGACTGGCACAGGGCGGAGTCATTGGAGTAGGGACAGGCACTGGGCAGGAGCATTAAAACAGTGGTTAGACAGGTACTGTAGATAAACCTGGCTGCTGCATCTAGGATATATTGGACAGGGGAGAGTCTGGTGAAGGGTAGAGCAATTAGTAATGAGTTGCAGTAATCGAGATGGGAATGGATCAGAGTCACGATCAGAGTTTTTGTTTCCACAGAGTTGTTTTTCAGGTGCAGGTGAGTGGGCAAGCACTTGAACCAAGGGGTGAAGGAAAGATTAGTGTCAAACATAACAACAAGACAGTGGGCGTGCTGCCTAGGCATTATGGTAGTGTCATACACTGAGATGGAGATTAGGTTTAGGTGGGTTAGTAGATGGAGAAAACACCAATAGTTCATTTTTTTAAAGATTCAGTTTCAGGTAGAGAGAGGACATGATGTTAGAGACAGTGGACAGACAGTCTGTAGTCCTGTTGGAGTGAGGTCACTGAATAAAGTGTATAGCTGGGGATTATTGGCATAGAGATGCTGAAAATCAAATCTAGTCTATAGTCTGTTCAATAAGGAGAAAAGAGGACTGTATGCCTGAGAAACCTCAACAGCAAGAGGAAAAGGCAAGGAAATACAGCCAGAGAATGACACACTGAAGGAGCCAACAGAAAGATAGAGAGAAAGAAAACCAGGAGAGAACAGTTGCCTTAAGGCCAATAGATTTGAGCATGGTGAGGAGAGGATTATGGTCTACAGTGTCAAATGCTGCAAAGAGAATGAGAAAAATTTGTACACAGTAGGAACCATAGTACTTAGCTGACTGTAGAATTAGGGTGTGAAAACCAGATTGTAAGGGGTTAAGGAAAGAGTTAACAGAGAGATAGCAGATAGAAGAGGAGAGAGAAGACCAAGCGCTAAATGAGTTTAGAGATGAAGGGGAGATTAGAGACAAGTCTATAGTTAGGTTGCGCAGTATGGATCAAAAGATAGTTTACTTAGTAATGGGGTTATGACTGAATGTTTGAAAGAGAAACGAAATATACCAGAAGAGAGAGAGAGAGAGATTGAAGATTTTAGTTAGGTGAGTGGTGACAACTGGGAAGAGAAAAACTGAAGGAACTGTGAGGGAATAGCGTCACTAGAGCATGTGGTAGGGAAAGAAAAAGAGAGGCACCTGGAGACTGGGTCGAATATGGAAAGTGTACCCAAGTAGGTGTGGGTGGTGAATGGTATTGAAGGTGCTTGGAGACTGGGAGCTATTTTTATGTTGAATATTATTGTCTCTTTGAAGCAGGTGGCCAGATCTTCAGCACAGAGGTCTGTGGTGTTACATGTGGCTGCACTTGTAGTGCAAGGGAGTGAAAAGTGTCAAAGAGATTTTTATTTATTTATTATTATTATTGGATAACGAAGAGATTAGGGTCATGAAATAGGTCTATTTGGCATAAATTTGTAATAGAGGAAATCTTGTGGTGTATGAGTTGTATGAATTTTTCTCCATAGGCATTTGGAACTCTTTGAGTATTGCTGGAGAAAGTATACAACTGCTACTCTGAGGGAGAGAGGATGGAAGAGTGCAAGGGTGTGGACCTCAAAGGGTATGAATGAGAGTGATAGCACTGGGGGAACGACCTGGGAAGTGCATTGTGGGGAAAGAAGTATGCTGACTCCACCACAATGTCTGTTTTCAGGCATGCAGATATGTGAAAAATGGAAGGCACCATTAAAAAAGAGAAGCAGAGGAAGCTGTGTCAGAAAACTGAATTAGAAAGAATGCAGTCATGAATAAAGGGAAGTTTGCTGCACACTGACTGAGGATTCCAAAGCAGTTAATAGAGAAGAGAGGTCACACGTCAAATGTTTGTGAGATTAGCAGGCTTTCTATATTAGATGGTAAAGGGATTTAAATTATAAAATGGTAGGCTGGGATTAGGAAGGCTATCCCCCAGTGGCATGCCTAGGGTGTTTGGCACCCGTGGTGGGTACTTTCTCTGACACCCCCCCATACTTTAAAAAAATTGTACCCTCCTCACAGTAGTATTGCCCTCATTGTACAACCTTCACAGTAGTTTTGTACAGATGTATGCCCCCTCACAGAAGTTATGTTCACATTGTGCCCTCTCACAGTATTTATTTCCTCTCTGCGCCTATTTCACAATTTTAATGCCCTCTTTGTGCCCCCTTCACAGTAATAATCCCCATTGTGCCCTCTTCACAGTAATAATCCCCATTCATATTAATAATCCCCATTGTGCCCAGCTAATAGTAATAATCCCCATTGTGCCCCCTTTATAGTAATAATGCCCATTGTGCCCCTTCACAGTAATAATGCCCATTGTTCCCCCTTAATAGTAGTAATGCCCACTGTGCTAGCAATGCCCTATGTGCCCCCTCCATAGTAGAAATCCCCATTGTGCCCCCATCACAGTAATAATGCCCAGTGTGCCCCTTCACAATAATAATGCCCATTGTGCCCCTTCACAGTAATAATGCCCATTGTGCCCCTTCACAATAATAATGCTCATTGTGCCCCCTTCACAGGAATAATGCCCATTGTGCCCCCTTCACAGTAATAATTCCCACTTGCTAGACTAGTAATGCCCTCTGTCCCCCCTCCATAGTAGAAATCCCCATTGTGCCCCCTTCACAGTAATAATGCATATTGTGTCCCTTCACAGTAATAATGCCCACTCTGCTAGACTAGTAATGCCCTCTGTTCCCCCTCCATAATAATAAACTCCTCTGTGCCCCCTCCATAGTAATAAAGTCCTATGTGCCCCCTCCATAGTAATAAAGTCCTCTGTGCCCCCTCCATAGTAATAAAGACCTTTGTGCCCCCTCTGTATTTAAAAAAAAAAAAAAAAAAAAAAAAACACAGTAGCTACTCACCTTGTCCCGTTCCTGAAGCTCACAGTCCTCTCTTCCCTGCAGGCACAGATCGCTCTGCAGCACTGTGTGGGCGGAGCTTATGCAGATTTCCGTGCTTCTGGCTCCGCCCACATATGCTGGCAGCGCAATCTGTGCCTGCAGGCTGAATGGTGGAGCGGGGAGAAGTCTTCCTGCTCTACCATTCAAAGCGGCGCCGGCCTGAAAAGGGGAGGAGCGCGGGGAGCTGAGCGGTGAGTGACAGGACCGTAGCTCCCAGTGCTCCAGCAATGAGCGCTTCCATCTGTATTGATGGAAGCGCTAATTGCTTCTGGCACCCCCCATAGAGCCAGCACCCGGGGCGGACCGCCCCCCCCTTAGTACGCCACTGATATCCCCTGAAGTCCCCTGTGATTTGTAAGAGTGCTTATTGTGCTGCACCCTGGGACATGATAGGTTCAGATGATTCTGGAAGGTGAATAAAGCATGTGAGCTGTACAAGGGGGGAGGGAAGGCGAGAGGGGATGATGTGGATAGAAAGCAATGGAGGGGTAATGGGGCAGAGACTGTGGAAGAAAAGAGCAAATAATAATAATAATATTGATTTCAATGAGTTGGACACTGGACGCCAACTAAGAAGACTTGATTGTAGAAAGGTTTGAAGTTATCAGGGCTTCAAAGGCTTCAGTTACTCAGTCATTTCTTCCACATAGAGAATTAAAGGGGTTTTCCGATATTTGTATATGGATGACCTATTCTTTTGATAGGTTATCAGTATAAGATTGATGAGGGTCCCAGAGGGGGGTGTTTGAGATTACACCGGAGTTCACAGTAGTATGGCGGCCTTCTCACAGCTTTCCCTAGGCCATGTGACATCACATTCATTGGTCACATGGCCTAGGCATAGCTCAGCCCCATTGAAGTGAATGGGACTGGGCTGCGATACCAATCAGAGATACTATACAATGTAGGGTGCTGTCTTGGTGAGCAGGGAGAAGTCTGCGGCACTACTTCAAGTGACAGTGCCTTCTCAAACAGCTGTTCAAGAGGTGAAGAGAGGGTCCGAGACTTTCAGAGATCAGATACTAATGACCTAGGTCATCAGTATAAAGATTTCGGAAAAACCCTTTAAGAGCCCTATATCTTCATTCATTGTTATTGATAATAGAACTGTTGTGAGAATTGCAATTGAGGTTATCCATAATGCACCACCAAAGTCGGTAAGAACAGCTCAATTTTTGCTCTCTTGATGACCCCATTATAAGGTCCTTCGGAAACCATTGGTGGTTGAAAGTATAACACATATAGCACAGCCCTGTGCCCTGCGGTTGTGAAAAGACCCTTAGATGTTAGTGAAATTACTACTTCTGCGTCTCTTTAATGGGCAGAAGAATGTACCATGATGCACTTTTATATCTAGTACAAGAGGCAGCAGAAACCAACAGACCAATCATAGGTTTACTGGATCTCTACAGACCTGTTACAGACCCCAAGACTTTGGTTCTTCTTATTTTGGCTTCTTTTTTTTTATAGCTGAGAAGAGAGAAGTCGCAGTCTGTCGATCAGGTAAGTGGCAATCTTTGTGTCATAATGAAGTTACAGAAGATATTGTAATTGTTCATAGGGGACTATTTATGCTTGATTGTTGATTACCACCAAACACCCACAAACTTAAAAATATTTTTTTGGGATTTTATGTGATAGACCAACACAAAGTAGCAAGTTATTGTAAAATGTAAAGAAAATGATACCTGGTTTCCAGATTTTTATTTTTTGGTTAAAAATCTGAAAAGTGTGACACGCATTTGTATTTGCAAAAATTTGCTTGCCTCTTTCCACTCTTTCATAAAGGCCAGGTTTGTAGAACACACAACTAATAGTTGTCTCCCACCTGAGCTGTGGATCTCTGCACAATCTCCAGAGTGATCATGGGCCTCTTGGCTGCTTCTCTAGTGCTGTCCTTGCCTGGGCTGTCAGTTTAGGTGACTGGCCAAGTCTTGGTAGGTTTGCAGTTGTGCCATATTCCTTCCATTTTCAGATGATAGATTGAACAGTGCTCCATGAGATGTTCAGAGCTTGGGATATTTTTTTATAACCTAACCCTGCTTTACATTTCTCCACAACTTTATCCTTGACCTGTCTGGTGTGTTCCTTGGTTTTCATGATGCTGTTTGATCACTAATGTTCTCTAACAAACCTCTGAGGCCTTCACAAAACATCTGGAGTTATACTGAGAATACATTACACACAGGTGGATGCTATTTCCTAATGAGGTGACCTCTGAAGGCAATTGGTCACACTGGATTTTATTTAGTGGATCAGAGTATGGGAGGCTGAATACAAATGCACGCCACAGTTATCAGATATTTATTAAACATTTTAAAGTACCTTGTATAAACTATTTACTTTGTGTTGGTCTATAAAATCCCCACTATTGGTCCACCACAGACAATAGCCCCCTAGCACTGGATCATCAGTGATCCTCACTACTAGACCACAAGGGGTTACAGATCCCACTACTTGCTTATTAGAGACTTTAGACAAAACCGGACTACCATGGATTACAGACCCCCATCAAGAACAATACCGACCTCTAATAAAAACTTATATGTAATAATGGTCAGTCCTAGAATGTTTCTTAAAAATCATTGTGTTCTTAAGATACACATGAATTAGAAGAAGAAACAAAAGAGGAAAATGAAAAGGCCATGAAGATGACAACTATGTCTCCTGTTGAAATGGAGGAACGTCTAAAAGTCCTTGAGGATCAGATCAGCCAGATTCATGAGTACAGAAATGATGACCAAGCCTACACCAACGAAATTCTTACAGCTTTGAATGAAATTGACAACTCACAATCTGTGGCGAGACTGGGAGCCCTGGTAGAAGGTCAGTGGTATCTTCTCTTCTAGTGTACTTTTAACTATTTATTAGGTAGAGGGGGTACAGACATAAGTCCAGAAGCAGGAGATCAAAATAACAGGAACATTAGACATTGTAATGTCCTGAAGGAAGGAAGGCCATAGGAGAACAGGGGTGAATCTCACTTAAAAAAGATATGGGATCTCAGGGCTTCGCTCTCCTGTTTATCCCTCAATTTCAGCAAAAGACGGCTTTCTGGCCAGAAAAACGCCTATCTCCTTTAATCAGTAGCCGCATGAGCTGAAAAGCCAGGGTTTGAGCTTGATACCGATTCCCTTTTAACTTTGGGGTCTAGGTTTTTACAAAGACATTTTTTTTTTTGCAATAATCTTAGCTAATATAAAATAGCTGATGGTTGTCTTTTATCTTCTCCAAGCCAATCAGAGCAGAGTGACCTTAATACTATGCCTGGCTGGGGTGCCACACTCATGGATAAGCAATAATCCATAGGAGAACCTGGCAGTCATATTATTATCAGAAGAGTGAAGGATTACAATTAGAGATTGCAAATCTCTCAAAAAGCTGGAGCCAGATAACTCACGGCTCCACCAATGACAATAGGGGGCGCCTTGTCTACCTCCTTTCATATTGGCTTCTGTAAATGTAAAACAGCATGCCCACTACTTTTCTATCTAGTACGAGAAGTCAATAGGTGAAAGCAAAGGTTAGATCCTCCTCCCTCTCCCCAAACAGTTACCTCTACACTTCAGACAGAGTATGACCACTACACTACCTAATGTCAATAGGTGAGGCACAGTTCAGATCCTTCTCCTACTCACATTCAAAAGTAAGGCGGCTTTCATCTCCGCATTAGGGCACATGCTCTATCTTTTCTTGTGGGGCTGTGGAACGGACATATGGATGCTGACAGCACACGGTGTGCTGTCGGCATCTTTTAAGGCCCCATATAATTAAGTGGGTCCACATCCGTTCTGCAATTTTGCGGAACGGAAGTGGCCCCATTAATACGGACGTCTGAATGAGCCCTTATAGCAATTACTGCAGCATGTATTGCTAGAAAAGCACTGAGTGTGTTTTACATTAAAGGAGTTGTTTAGGTTCAGACCTGAGCCCGGACTCAACCCGGTCTGCACTCATTCAACATGAACGAGTGGGGCATCGGCGCCTCTCCGATGCTCCCCTTTGCCCAGCTGTTTGTTTACATTGGGACACTGTAAAAGCAGGCTAGGGCAGCGCTATAGACCGCCCATTAGTGCCGGTGACATCACCGGGCTCACTGCTAGGCGGAAGTGGATCAGTTTGTCCCCATTCATTGTCAATGGGGATAAAACTGATCAGGATGCATTGTGTTCCATTTTGTTGGGTTTTCTGGCAGGACACAAAACTGCTGCCAGCTTCAGTTTTGTGTCTAGTCAGAGAAAGGGAACAAACTGGATCCGGCATGAAAAGCAATGTAAGTCAATAGTACCGGATACGTTTTTTTGGTTGATGAAAAGAAAAGATCTGGAGCCCATTGACTTATGATAATTTTCATACTGGATCCAGTTTGTTCAGTTTGGATTTAATACAATCGGATCCGGCTGAAACTAATGAAACCAATATCCGTTTAATTCCGGTTTTGAGATCCTCTGACAGATGTCAAAGCCACAGCGCAAGTGTGAAACGTGGCTATATAATACATGGCATAACATTTACTAACAAACCATGTGCAGATACCCCCTGCTCGGCGGTACTGTGCGTCCACTTCACCGAGCTCTGCTTCTAGTATGTGTGTAGCTGATAGATCGCCTGAGATACAACCATCGGCAGGAAGGATGTATCTGAGCCGACCTGCAAGTATGAATGAGATAGGGCCTTCACATATAAAGGGTTAATATCTGATATCACATCTGGTCTCGGCCTACAGGAGTGAGCAGATATGAGACCTCATCATGTCCTGTATATTCACCTCTGCCCCACTGTTTCTTCTTTTCAGGTATTACAATTTTTCTTTTTAAATTAAGTCGTTTTTATTTACAAATTTTAAATGTTACATACAAACAAACCCAACTTCCCCTTCCCTCCCCCCACATAATATCATGAAGATGCTCTCCATCCACCACAGCGTGCCAAATACATGCCCATCCCCTCCACAGCTCCCATCAAGACACTTGAATGAAAACATTGATCATATTGATAAGAGTACTTTTGTTTTCCAACCCATCTTCTTATAATGAAATAATATATTGACATTCCCTATTCCCCACAGGAGACCGCCAATCACGGAGCCAAATACACACATCAGGCATTAGTACCCTCACACCAGTCCCAGGCGGTATCTCTGAAGTTCCCTGGACGCCAGCCCTGGGGCATCGATCCAGGGAGCCCAGAGCTTTTCAAATTTGGTCAGAGCACCCCTTTTCCTAAAGACCCCATGTTCCAAATTGACCAACCAATTAATCTTGGATATATATTCAGTTCTACTAGGACTACACTCGTCCAGCCAATGTTGGGCAATCCGTTTACAAGCCATATATAACATTCTGGCCACTGCTACTTTTCTGGGCTCAGTGATTAGCAGGTCTTCCACGTATCCCAATACACAAACAAATGAGGTCACATCCAATGTAACTTCATATAGAGAGTCAATAAGATACAGCACAGCGCGCCAAAAGCCCTCCAGGGCCGAGCACGATCACAGTATGTGCAACAAAGCCGCATCCTCCTCCCCACATCGAGGACATTTGGAGTCCAAACGGAGTCCTATATTAAACAGAAACTGAGGGGTTTTGTAAACCCGATGGATCAGGTATAATTGTGACTTCCTATGTGCTTCACTGAGTGAGAGCTGCGGAGTCCTCTCCAATATCTCCTGCCACTGGTTTTCCTCTAATGGTCCCATCTCTACTTACCACTTTGCCCTACTGTTCACTGGGTATTCTTGCAGAAATCGGTCCAATATAGCCTGATAGAGCAGAGAAATAACTCCGGACGAAGAGTTCCTCCGATCTACAAGGGCAATAATACTGCCGTCGTGGTCAGCCCAGAAGGCGTGGCGCAGCTGTAAGTACCTATAAAAGTTCGAAGACGGTAAACCAGTTTCCCGCTGAAATTGCTCATACGTTTTAAGATCATTTTGATGAAGAAGTTGGTGAACTCTGATAATACCCCTATGAGGCCAACCCCTCATATCCTGCAGGGAGCCCAGATGTGGCATCCACGGAATGTCCCATATGGAAGTATACAGTGTGATGCCCTTTATGCCTTGCATGTCCCTCACTTTCCACCAAGTCTTATGCAGGCGGAGTAGCGTAGGGAACGCCAGACCTGACATTTTCAGCTTATTTGCCTCTAACGCTTCGTATAGGTTTGGCACCACCAGGAATCCCCTCAGTAACCTATTTCGGGTATCTCCCTCCCCCTTTCCCAACCCCGCATATGCTGAAGTTGAGTGTCTAGGAAGTACACCCATGGATTCGGAAGAGCCAATCCCCCATCGGCTTTACTCCTTTGCAGTGTCTCAGCCGCGCCGAGCCCCCTTTCCATATGAGCTCCCTAAACAATTTATTTATTGAGTGAAAAAGCCTAAGAGGCAGCCATATGGGGGAATTATGTAGCAGATAAAGTAGCTGCGGCATCCAGATCATCTTAATAAGATTAATCCGTCCTACTACTGACAGCGGCAACTTGGACCATGCATGCATTTTCTTTTTAAATATACCTATGAGAGGGGATAAATTCGGCTTCTCATATTCCGTGAGTCTCCTAGACACCACCACCCACAAATACTTAAATTCGCTCACCACCTGCAGTCCTGTCTGAGTATAAGTCACATTATCTATAGGGAGAAGGGACGATTTGCTCCAATTTATAACCAAGCCAGAGTAGCGCCCAAAAGCACTGATCACCTCCATAACCTCCGGTAGGGACTCCCTAGCCTCTGCCAGGAACAGCAAGACATCGTCCGGATATAATGCAATTTTCTCCTGTGACCCGCCTCGGCTAAACCCTGTGATCCTGTCATGATTTCTAATAATAATCACCAATGGCTCGATGGCGAGGGCAAACAGTAACGAAGATAAAGGGCAACCTTGCCTGGTTCCCCTGTATAGCCGGAATCCCTCTGATAGACATCCTTTCACCCGCACCCGCGCTGTAGGCCTCCCATATAACAGCCGCACCCAAGATATGAAACCATCCCCCAACCCAAACATCTCTAGTAGCTCCCACAGATACTCCCACTCAATGCTATCAAATGCCTTAGCGGCATCCAGGGAACAGATGACCCTATCCCCTGGGTTATCCACTGGAATCTGAATATTAAGATATAGACGTCTGATATTAATCGCCGTGTACCTATCTGGCAAAAATCCAGACTGATCCATATGTATAATGGAGGATATGACCTTAGAGAGGCGCATAGCCAACACCTTAGCCAATACCTTTATGTCTGTGGGCAACAATGATATAGGTCTGTATGAATCTGGGAGGAGAGGGTTTTTTCCCGGCTTAGGGAGAAACTATAATAGCCTCCTGCATGGATGCCGGGTGCGCCCCCATCTCCGAGGCCTCCTGGTAAACTATCAGCAACTGAGGTAGTAAAATATCTTCACACTTCTTATAAATTTCTACCAGCAGTCCATCAGTACCCGGTGATTGATTATTAGCCATGGAACATACTGCTTCCTCAATTTCTGACAGTTGTAGCGGACCATTAAGGTACGTTCTATCTGAATCTGACAGCCCAGGCAGGGGTACCCCACGGAGACACAACGCTATGTCATCCCTATCACAACCTATACGTGACCGATACAAATCAGCATAAAAGGAGCCAAAGACAGACACTATTGCCTGGCTATCCACAATTTCCGGTCCTTCCGCCCCCTGTAAAGCCGTGACATATGCCGACGTAGACTGTGCCCTAGCCACAAGGGCTAGTAGGTGGCTTGCCTTCTTCCCCTCATCATAATACATCTGTCGCTGAAAGGCTTGCTTTGTGCGAGCAAGTTCCACAACATGCTAGTTATATGCATCCTGTGCCTCCTTCCAGACAGATAGAGACAGCTGATCGCCCTTCTCCACAAAGTTTGCCTCTGTCATCCCAACCCGGTCTCTCAAGAAATCTCCAAACTGTCGACTTTTAAGTTTGGCCTTACTAATTCCCTGAATGAGCACCCCCCTTAGGCAAGCCTTCATGGTTTCCCATACCACCCTGCCGCGGGCTGAGCCTGAATTCAGATTAAAATACTCCTGTATAGTAGAACTAATATATGAACAGTCGATTAACTGTAACCAGAAGGAATTAAACGTCCACAGCCGTTGAGAGATGGGAGCCACGGGTGAGGCGGACAGCCGCAGACGTAAAGGAGAATGGTCAGACAAAGTCCTAGCCAAATACTTCACCTCCACCACCTGTCTGCCCACCAACTCAGACCCCAGTGCCAGATCAATGCGTGATAAAGCCTCGTGCGATCTGGTATAGCAGGAGAACTGGCGTACATTGGGATGTCGGGTACGCCACAAATCTATCAGGGCCACCTCCTCCAACAATCTACCAAAGGCTGATACAGGACCCTCGGCATCTGCCCGTGCCACCCCATATCTGTCCCATTAAGGGTGAATAGTATTGTTAAAGTCTCCCACCATAATAACAGGTATATCAGGGTTACCATTAACAAATGTCCAGGCACCTCTTAACGCCACACTGCTATAAGGTAACATAGTACATAACATAGTAACATAGTAACATAGTACATAAGGCCGAAAAAAGACATTTGTCCATCCAGTTCGGCCTGTTATCCTGCAAGTTGATCCAGAGGAAGGCAAAAAAAAAAAACATGTGAGGTAGAAGCCAATTTTCCCCACTTTAGGGGAATAAAAAATTCCTTCCCGACTCCAATCAGGCAATCAGAATAACTCCCTGGATCAACGACCCCTCTCTAGTAGCTATAGCCTGTAATATTATTACACTCCAGAAATACATCCAGGCCCCTCCTGAATTCCTTTATTGTACTCACCATCACCACCTCCTCAGGCAGAGAGCTCCATAGTCTCACTGCTCTTACCGTAAAGAATCCTCTTCTATGTTTGTGTACAAACCTTCTTTCCTCCAGACGCAGAGGATGTCCCCTCGTCACAGTCACAGTCCTGGGGATAAATAGATGATGGGAGTGATCTCTGTACTGACCCCTGATATATTTATACATAGTAATTAGATCTCCCCTCAGTCGTCTTTTTTCTAAAGTGAATAACCCTAATTTTGATAATCTTTCAGGGTACTGTAGTTGCCCCATTCCAGTTATTACTTTAGTTGCCCTCCTCTGGACCTTCTCCAGCTCTGCTATGTCTGCCTTGTTCACAGGAGCCCAGAACTGTACACAGTCCTCCATGTGTGGTCTGACTAGTGATTTGTAAAGTAGTAGGAATATGTTCTCATCACGGGCATCTATGCCCCTTTTGATGCAACCCATTACCTTATTGGCCTTGGCAGCAGCTGCCTGACACTGGTTTTTGCAGCTTAGTTTGCTGTTTATTAAAATTCCTAGATCCTTTTCCATGTCAGTGTTACCGAGTGTTTTACCATTTAGTATGTACGGGTGACTTGCATTATTCCTTCCCATGTGCATAACCTTACATTTGTCAGTGTTAAACCTCATCTGCCACTTATCTGCCCAAGCCTCTAATCTATCCAGATCCCTCTGTAGTATATATACTGTCCTCTGTAGTATATATACAGTATACTGTCCTCTGTAGTGTATATATATATATATATATATATATATATATACACAGTATACTGTCCTCTGTAGTATATATACAGTATACTGTCCTCTGTAGTATATATATATATATATATATATATACACAGTATAATGTCCTCTGTAGTGTATATACAGTATACTGTCCTCTGTAGTATATATACAGTATGCTGTCATCTGTAGTATATATACAGTATACTGTCCTCTGTAGTATATATATACAGTATACTGTCCTCTGTAGTATATATATACAGTATACTGTCCTCTGTAGTGTGTGTATATATATATATATATATACATACACAGTATACTGTCCTCTGTAGTATATATACAGTATACTGTCCTCTGTAGTATATATATATACAGTATACTGTCCTCTGTAGTATATATACAGTATACTGTCCTCTGTAGTATATATATACAGTATACTGTACTCTGTAGTATATATACAGTATACTGTCCTCTTCAGTGTTAATTACTTTACACAGTTTAGTGCCATCTGCGAAAATTGATACTTTACTATGCAAGCCTTCTACAAGATCATTAATAAATATATTGAAGAGAATAGGGCCCAATACTGACCCCTGAGGTACCCCACTAGTGACAGTGACCTCTCCAGTACTGACCCCTGAGGTACCCCACTAGTGACAGTGACCCAATCTGAGTATGTACCGTTAATAACCACCCTCTGTTTTCTATCAGTGAGCCAGTTACTTACCCACTTACAGATGTTTTCTCACAGTCCGAGCATTCTCATTTTATATACTAACCTTTTATGTGGTACAGTGTCAAATGCTTTGGAGAAGTCCAGATATACGACATCCATTGATTCGCCGCTGTCAAGTCTAGAACTTACCTCTTCATACAAACTGATTAAATTAGTTTGACATGACCGATCCCTCACGAAGCCATGCTGATATGGCGTTATTTGCTTATTTCCGTTGAGATGCTCTAAGATAGCATCTCTCAGAAAACCTTCAAACAGTTTACCCACTACGGATGTTAAACTTACCGGCCTATAGTTTCCAGGCTCTGTTTTTGGACCCTTTTTGAATATTGGCACCACATTTGCCACGCGCCAATCCTGTGGGACATTCCCTGTCAGTATAGAGTCCGCAAATATCAGAAATAAGGGTCTGGCTATGACATTACTTAATTCCCTTAGGATACGGGGGTGTATGCCATCCGGTCCTGGCGATTTGTCTATTTTGATCTTTTTAAGTCGCTGTTGTACTTCTTCCTGGGTCAGACAGGACACTTTTAATGGGGAATTTATTTCAACATTCAGCATTTCATCTGACAGTTTATATTCCTCAGTGAATACATTGGAGAAAAAAATATTTAACAGCTTTGCTTTCTCCTCGTCGCTCTCTGCGACTCCCCCCTCATTACTCTTTAAAGGGCCAACACCTTCAGATTTATACTTTTTAACATTTATATAATTGAAGAACATTTTAGGGTTAGTTTTACTCTCTTTGGCAATTAATCTCTCGGTCTCTAGTTTGGCCGCTTTTATTTGTTTTTTACATGTTCTATTTTTTCCTTATAGTTTTTCAGTGCTTCCGTGCTACCCTCCTGTTTTAGTGATTTATATGCTTTCTTTTTGTCATGTATTGCTTTCTTTACAGTTCTGTTTATCCACATTGGTTTCTTTTTGTTCCTTAACCTTTTATTCCCATACGGTATGTACCTCTCACAATGAGATTTTAGGATGCTTTTAAAGATATTTCATTTTGTGGCTGTATTTTTATTTGTGAGGACTTTATCTCATTTAGTTAGGCCTATGGCCTCTCTTTGTTGGCTAAATTTAGCTTTTTTGAAGTTTGGTATTTTTGTTCCTCCCTGTAGAAACACTCTTTTGAATGATAATTGGTGGAAGTATATATAGTGATACCAGTAGATATTCCTGCGCGAAGATAGTACAGCGCATGCAAATAAAGCGGCCATCAGGGTCGATACTGGACAACTGAACCTGGAAGGGAATTGACTTATGGACCAGGACGCTAAACCCTCGGGAAAAGCTAGATAATGCTGAGTGGAATGTATGACTCATCCACGACCTATGGAATGCCCACGCCCCCTCCTTCGTAAAATGAGTTTCTTGCAAACATACAATAGCGGGGAAATACGGGCGCAGATAATCCATCACAGCAAAACGTTTTGATGGGTCACCCAGGCCACGCACATCCCAGCTCACAATATTAAATACATTAGCCATAAAGACATCAGAAATATGACTCAGCTGATAACATAACATAATAGGAGCATTGTAGATAGGAGCAATACAATGGCGGCGCGGTACCTATAAGCAGGCATGATATCACAGATACAGAGCATCAAAAAGTCCCCAGAAAAAAAGAGCTACAAAAATAAAAACCAGAACCAGAAAAATGTGCCTGCGTTACATCATCCAACATGCCGAGTCACAAGTCCTCCTTGAAACCGGACATGTAACTCTCTACTGCAGCTGAGCGGGATTGTCCCCCGCCATGAAAGGATACACGTGCTCTGTGGGCAGTTCAGTAGTAGAACAGTAGAGGGTTAACCTCCCAACAGGTCGCTCAGTGATAACCGAGGGTACAAACTTGAAATAAATGGACGTCGATCATCTCTCCTCCTGTCGCAGCTGACGTTCATGCTGGTCAATCCACGAGGCCGCATCTTTCGGTGTACTGAAGAAATGAACAGATCCCAGAGCAGCCACCCGCAGGCGTTCCAGGTACATCATAGAATAGGACACTTGCAAGGAACGAAGTCGTCGCTTGACATCCAAGAACTAGCTCCGCTTTTTCTGGACCTCTGAGGAAAAGTCCTGAAAGAACGCAATTGTTTGCCCATTAATGGTGATTTCAGGGCGATTTCTGGCTGCCCGTAAAATGGCATCCCGTTCTCTGTAATGAAGTAACTTAATCAGAACGGGTCGTGGAGGCGATCCAGGCGGTAGCGGTCTGGTTGGGACTCTATGTGCCCGTTCCACCGCATATAGTGGGGAAAGCACCTTAGTGCCGAAAATTTCTTTAAGCCAGCTTTCAAAGTAGGACGTAGGATCTTGTCCCTCAGCTTTTTCAGGGATCCCCAGAAGTCGTACATTGTTGCGTCGAAGGCGGATCTCTAGATCGTTAGTCTTGGCTATTAATGCTGAGATCTGCTGTTCATGGGTGCGGGATGCCCTGGCCCGCCACCTCTACAATTTGTTCATTAACTTTCTGTAAGTCATGGCGAATAAAGGAGAACTCTTGCTTCAGGGACCCCAATTGCTGCTGTAACGCTGTCAGGGCCACTTCACACTGAGTAACTGCCCTGAAGACATCTTTTAATGTTGGCTCTTCACTCTGGGGGTATATGGACCCCTCCTCCCCTGCCACTACTGCCTCCTCAGCCCCTGCTGCACCAATCTCCACATTTTCATTTTGGGCTCCTCTTGCAGTAGTCTTCTCCTCAGTGGAAATCGCCTCCTCCACCTCCAAATCTTCTGCCATATAAGGCCCCTGTAGCTCTGGCATCTTCTGTGGTGCCCTGGAGCTCACCACACTCCGCGCCGCTACCAGCACACCTCCCGCTCTGCCATCTTGCGCAGCGCGCTCGGCACCTCCCGCCATCTTTCTGCTCTTTTTAGCGGCGCCTCGGGCCATGAGACCCTTCCAGAAGAACACTGGCCTATGAAGGCTGAACTGGAGACGCTGTGATCACTCCCAGGGAAGCTCAGGTAAGCCCACGGAGCAGGCTTTTGGAGTAAGGTGGCGGGAGCTAACTCTCGCTGCTGCCGCTCACATCCCCGGTCAGCAGGTATTACTAAATTGGTTGTTCCTCTGCTCAAAAAAGAACAAAAGATTGAAAACCTTCTGTCAGGTCATCGGCAAGTATTGATATTATTGATGAAAGACCTCATAAAACAGCAAAGTGAGAATATTAGTCCAAGGTCGATGTCTAATGTGACTGCTTCTAATCTACAGTTAATAATGCACGACTAGAGCCAGGGCCAAAAATGTGATACTAACATGTGATTGAGATCATTGCGGGCCTAAAGGTCTCATGCATGCGGCCATACGACAGAGGTGGACCTGTGCTACCATGGGCTATCCTGTAAATGTGATGATTGGATGATTTCTGTAGGTATCACCTCTGAGGAGAACATGGTGCATTGTGGAGAGGGCTACATGGGGTGCCTACAGCTTCTTCTATGTGCCACCGTACAGACCCTGTGCACGCTGCTTGTGCGCATGGACCCTGAGGCTCAGAGAAGACAGTTGAGCACCAGTATGTTATATGGGACCAGTGCAGCAGTCCTTCGGGTTGGCATTCCTTCAGTGTCTTGAAAATTGATATTGCTGGATTACAAAGATGGTTGGACTGTGTGGGTTGGACTGGTTTTGGCGTTACCAGATCTGGTCTTTCTTCTGTCAATTATTAGAAAACAGACAGGAGAATGAATGTGAATGTGTTGGTGATGGGACTTCAGTGCTGGGCTGCAGGCAGCGGAGAGCAGAGACCCGTCTTTACGTGAATGGTTTCATTTTTGTATTTCCATCATGTGCATGTAGCGTGTTTACTGACATCACTGGTATTTGGCTGCTGGTCAAATCATCTGCATGTTTCTAGGGGATTATGAGGCTATGTCTTCAAATTGGGCAGTTATCAGGGCATTTAGGAGTGGTAGTTGCCCAATAGATGACGGGCCAAAGACATTTACATTACAGCCTACAGCGTTAGTTATCTCAGTTATAGGAGCAGAAGAATTAAAATAACTCATAAAACCGAAGCGAACTGAGCCGAATAGACCCCACTGATCATAACGGGATCCAGTTGGTTCCGTTTCAAGGTACTCTTTTTTTAGAGGAGAAAAACTACTGCATGCAGGACTTTTTCTCCACTATTTTTAACAAATTCTTTGACAGAGCCTTCAATGCAGATGTGGACATACCCTTATTCTGAAGTTTTGCATGGGCAGTTGCTGAATGAACTCGAACAATCCCAACAGGTTCAGTTTATGGAGTTCTCCAGTTTGAACAAACCCTAATCGATAGTAGGGTCACTTGACAATAAGCCGATCATAACATCTTTCCTTCATTTCCCTGAGCAATCGACTGTGATTTTCAATGAAATATGGAATTAATTTGCCTGCAGCGCCACTACAGGTGAAATGAAGCATCACACAGTGCATTTTCAAATCAGAGGGGTGGGCTGTCTGTGTAAATTAGGAAATTAGTTTTCTAAGCCACAAAAACTCTTTAACCACCTCAGCCCCCCTAGCTTAAACCCCCTTAATGACCAGACCACTTTTTACACTTCTGCACTACACTACTTTCACCGTTTATTGCTCGGTCATGCAACTTACCACCCAAATGAATTTTACCTCCTTTTCTTCTCACTAATAGAGCTTTCATTTGGTGGTATTTCATTGCTGCTGACATTTTTACTTTTTTTGTTATTAATTGAAATTGATCGAATTTTTTGCAAAAAAAATGTCATTTTTCACTTTCAGTTGTAAAATTTTTCAAATAAAACTACATTTCTATATAAATTTTTCTCAAAATTTATTGTTCTGCATGTCTTTGATAAAAAAAAATGCAATAAGTGAATATTTATTGGTTTGCGCAAAAGTTATAGCGTTTACAAACTATGGTACAAAAATGTGAATTTCGGCTTTTTGAAGCAGCTCTGACTTTCTGAGCACCTGTCATGTTTCCTGAGGTTCTACAATGCCCAGACAGTACAAACACCCCACAAATGACCCCATTTCGGAAAGTAGACACCCTAAGGTATTCGCCGATGGGCATAGTAAATTCATAGAAGTTTTAATTTTTTGTCACAAGTTTGCGGAAAATGATGATTATTTTTTTTTTTTCTTACAAAGTCTCATATTCCACTAAATTACACCCCAAAACACATTGCCCTACTTCTCCTGAGTACGGCGATACCACATGTGTGACACTTTTTTGCAGCCTAGGTGCGCAAAGGGGCCCAAATTCCTTTTAGGAGGGCATTTTTAGACATTTGGGGCCAGATTTATCATTACTCTGACAGCTCAATCCACTTTCACATATGGCTAAAGTCAGTTTTAGCCAAGTCAGATTTATGATCGGCCCTTTAAGACTGTAATAAATGTGGTTTGACGGTAGCAGTTAATCCGTCAGTAAGCAGCTTTACAAAAGTCGCACATCTTTACGAAAAAGTCGCACGTTTTTATGAAAAAGTTGCATGTTCTATTAAAAAGTCTCATAAGATAAGCATGGTCCTCACTGGAGTGAAATTGCGACTTTTTTGCGACTTTTTAAATAGTCCCAATAGTAAATCTGTCTAGAGATTCATTTACATAAGAAAACACGCCCACTTTCAGAAAACTGGCGAGCATAGTGAAGAGCAGAAAAAAGTCGCAAATTTGTGCGCAGTTTTAGCATTTGGGACTTTTTTTGGGACTTTTTCACTCCATTATTCTGACCTGAGCTGATGATAAATCTGGCCCTTGGACTCCAGACTTCTTCTCACGCTTTAGGGCCCCTAAAATGCCAGGGCAGTATAAATACCACACATGTGACCCCATTTTGGAAAGAAGACACCCCAAGGTATTCCATGAGGGGCTTGGCGAGTTCATAGAAGATTTTTTTTTTTTGTATTATATGGCCAACCTACTGGATCAGTCTATGGAATGGTGGTTCCCTTCCTCGTCACATAAATGGCTATTAATAGAAGAGGTTTATGTTAAAAGGCGATCTTTGAAATCTCTGTTGGCGGCATACTTATTAAAGCCTTTTATTTTCCTCATGCCACTGGATACGATGCAAGCTACCATATTTGCTTGGGCTCATATGTTCAAGAATATAACGCCCTTTCCTATTGGGAAGAAGCAGTTCCCCTTATCAGTAGTGGAATATCATATCCCCACGCTTCAAATCACAGGATGGCTGAATTGCGGAATAGATACGCTAGGGTGTATATTTGAAAAATCTGTCCTAAACTCCTTTGAGTCACTGCACATTAACTTTAAACTACCAAACTCCGCATTTTATCAATATCTTCAGATACGTCACTTTCTCTCATCACTTGCCATAGACTCGGTGGTGAGTGTGCGAGACCCTCTTACCAAGCTTCTAGGTGTGGAGGTCCATCCCCATTCCAGCCTATCCTTTTGGTACTCGCTTATGCAGACTCCGGAGGGAGAGGGTAAGAAACCCTTCATGTCTAGATGGGAGGCTGAAATGGGGAAGGAATTCACGGTAGAAAGGTGGAATGACGCGCTTTTTTGGTCCATTAAGTCCTCGAAATGCATAAACCATGCTGAGCAGAGTAGAAAAATTCAATTACGATGGTATCTCACCCCCAATAGAATAGCTCATTCCAACCCAGAATACTCACCTCTATGTTGGAGGGGGTGCGGACAGATTGGTACGCCGTACCATATGTGGTGGAGTTGTGCTGCCTTGACTCAATTTTGGATCTCAATGGCAAAAATATTGGAAGAAGTTACGGGAATTAAGGGTATGTTGACCCCAGAGTTGGCGATCCTCAGCATAGGTCTAGGGGATTTACCCATCGAAAGCAGGAGCATAGTAGCTAGAATTCTCTCAGCCGCAAGAACGGTAATTGCTCGCCAATGGAAGAGTTTAAAGTCCATATCAGCTGGAGAGGTCATTGGGTTGGTTAATTACCATATGCAGTGTGAATTCACCTTCGCCTCATCTATGAAGACTAGAATCGTAACGCATAATTCATGGCTACTTTGGTTATCTAGCACTCATGCGGTTTCACTTCCCCATTATCTGTTGTGAATCTATGGGATAACATGTAAGGGGGGTGTGATTCCTGGCGGAACTGCGTAGGGGGAGCAGTATGTAGAGTTCTGCCTCAGGGTATATGGTGCATACTCAGTTAGCACTTCATATTGGGAACAGTACTGGTAACTTTTTGTATTTACTTTTGTATTATTTTTGTGTTATTATTATTATTTTGTCTACCATGTCATTATTATTTAAACTGTATGTCTTATCATTTATGTATATGTAAAATTATTCTTGCTTGATATTCATAATGGTAAACTGAGCCATTTACAATATACTTTTCAATAAAAATCTATTGTTAAAAAAGAAGATTATTTTTTTTGGCACAAGTTTGCGGAAATTGATTTTTTTTTTGTTTTTTCTCACAAAGTCTCCCTTTCCGCTAACTTGGGACAAAAAAGTTCAATCTTTCATGGACTCAATATTCCCCTCAGCGAATACCTTGGGGTGTCTTCTTTCTAAAATGGGGTCATTTGTGGGGTGTTTGTACTGCCCTGGCATTTGAGGGTCTCCGCAATCATTACATGTATGGCCAGCATTAGGAGTTTCTGCTATTCTCCTTATATTGAGCATACGGGTAATGAGATTTTTTTTTTTTCGTTCAGCCTCTGGGCTGAAAGAAAAAATGAATGGCACAGATTTCTTCATTCGCATCGATCAATGTGGATGAAAAAATCTCTGCCAAAAAAAGAAAAAGGAGGGGAAAGGCGTCTGCCAGGACATAGGAGCTCCGCCCAACATCCATACCCACTTAGCTCGTATGCCCTGGCAAACCAGATTTCTCCATTCACATTAATCGATGTGGATGAATAAATCATTGCCGGGATTTATTTTTTATTTTTTTATATACAAAGTGTTTGCCAAAGTATATGAACACCGCCACCTCCTCAGCTCATATTCCTCGGCAAACGTATCTTTTTTAATCTCGTTTTGCAGCGCCGCATACACCGACTTTTGTGTAATCTGACAGCAGCGCAATGCTTCTGTCAGAATGCACATCAGTGCTGCAGCTAGTCGATCGCTTGGTCCATCTAGAAGGTAAAAAAACAAAACAAAACAAAAAAAACAGGCCGCAACGCAATTAATTTATTAACATTAACTTTATATAATATTTGAACAGAACATTAACTTTTATAAACTTTATTGAACTTTTGGAACAGAACATGAACTTTTTTGCTTACCGGTGATTATTTTTATTGTTTTTACCTTTTATAGGACAAACCTCTCCTTCCCCATGGGACAATGTGCAAAGCGCAAATCACCCAAAGATGTGGCGAAGTACATTATGCACTTAGTCCCAGGTGAAAGGAGAGGTTTGCAGCAGCTGTGAGTGAAAGGGCCCTAATAGCCCTGTGTGCCTGTCCTGGTGAGATGCAATCCCTATGCTAAGTGTACCTGGGTGTGGTACTTCCGGAAACACTCCCCTAAGCATAGGGCAGGGTGGTCAGGGCAGTCAGGACAGAAATAGCGGGTGTCACGCCTTATTCCACTCCTGCTACAGACACGACATCTTTCTCGGGGTGACGGTTGGGTTGAGGTACCAGCAACGACATTGGGGAAATGTCGCTCGTGTAGACGGCTAACTACACTGGTGGATGGGGCCACGGAACCTCCTGGGTAAAGGAGGTTCTCGATGATCTCTTCCTGGAATTTGAGGAAGGATCCTGTTCTCCCAGCCTTACTGTAGAGAACAAAACTATTGTACAGAGCCAATTGAATTAAATATACAGACACCTTCTTATACCAGCGTCTGGTGCGTCGGGAAACTAAATAAGGAGCCAACATCTGGTCATTGAAGTCCACCCCTCCCATGTGAAGGTTATAGTCGTGGACTGAGAGGGGCTTTTCAATGACACTGGTTGCCCGTTCAATTTGTATTGTCGTGTCTGCGTGAATGGAGGAGAGCATGTAAACGTCACGCTTGTCTCTCCATTTCACCGCGAGAAGTTCTTCGTTACACAAGGCAGCCCTCTCCCCCCTTGCAAGACGGGTGGTAACGAGCCATTGGGGGAAGCCCCGACAACTAGGTCGCGCGGTGCCACAGCAGCCAATCTGTTCTAGGAACAAATGTCTGAAGAGGGGCACACTTGTGTAGAAATTGTCCACATAAAGATGGTACCCCTTGCCAAATAAGGGTGACACCAAGTCCCAGACTGTCTTCCCACTGCTCCCCAGGTAGTCAGGGCAACTGACCGGCTCCAGGGTCTGATCTTTACCCTCATAGAATCGAAATTTGTGCGTATAGCCTGTGGCCCTTTCACAGAGCTTATACAATTTGACCCCATACCGGGCGCGCTTGCTTGGGATGTATTGTTTGAAGCCAAGGCACCCGGTAAAATGTATAAGGGACTCGTCTACGCAGATGTTTTGCTCAGGGGTATACAAATCTGCAAATTTGGTGTTAAGGTGGTCTATGAGGGGCCGAATTATGTGGAGCCGGTCAAAAGCTGGGTGGCCTCTGGGACGAGAGGTGCTGTTGTCGCTAAAGTCCAGGAAACGCAGGATGGTCTCAAATCGTGTCCTGGACATGGCAGCAGAGAACATGGGCATGTGATGAATTGGGTTCGTGGACCAATATGACCGCAATTCATGCTTTTTTGTCAGGCCCATGTTGAGGAGAAGGCCCAGAAATAGTAAATCTCTAGACAGATTTACTATTGGGACTATTTAAAAAGTCGCAAAAAAGTCGCAATTTCACTCCAGTGAGGACCATGCTTATCTTATGAGACTTTTTAATAGTACATGCAACTTTTTCATAAAAACGTGCGACTTTTTCGTAAAGATGTGCGACTTTTGTAAAGCTGCTTACTGACGGATTAACTGCTACCGTCAAACCACATTTATTACAGTCTTAAAGGGCCGATCATAAATCTGACTTGGCTAAAACTGACTTTAGCCATATGTGAAAGTGGATTGAGCTGTCAGAGTAATGATAAATCTGGCCCCAAATGTCTAAAAATGCCCTCCTAAAAGGTATTTGGGCCCCTTTGCGCACCTAGGCTGCAAAAAAGTGTCACACATGTGGTATCGCCGTACTCAGGAGAAGTAGGGCAATGTGTTTTGGGGTGTAATTTAGTGGAATATGAGACTTTGTAAGAAAAAAAAAAAAATCATTTTCTGCAAACTTGTGACAAAAAATAAAAACTTCTATGAATTTACTATGCCCATCGGCGAATACCTTAGGGTGTCTACTTTCCGAAATGGGGTCATTTGTGGGGTGTTTGTACTGTCTGGGCATTGTAGAACCTCAGGAACAATGGCGACTATAGCAGGAATATAGACACTCTAACTAACCTCTCACTATGTATTTACGTATCTATAATAACATGCATACGTTAATATGCACATACAGTGCTGCCCATAATTATTCATACCCCTGGCAAATTTTGACTTAAAGTTACTTTTATTCAACCAGCAAGTAATTTTTTGACTGTAAATGACATAGGTGTCTCCCAAAAGATAATAAGACGATGTACAAGAGGCATTATTGTGGAAAAATACATTTCTCAGCTAGACATAGAGCAGAACCTGAACCAGCAGGTTGTGGCATACTTGGAGTGCACCCTGCCACCACACATCGAAGACCCCCTGGACTACTGGGCAGCCAAACTCGATTTGTGGCCGCAACTGGCCAAGTTTGCCCTCTAGCTTTCCTGCCCGGCCAGCAGTGTGGCATCAGAGCAGGTGTTTAGTGCGGTGGGGGCCATAGTTACCCCAAGGAGAACTCGCCTGTCCACCCAAAATGTGGAGAAACTGACCTTTGTGAAGATGAGTTAGGTGTGGATCAGCCAGGATTAAACATCAGTGCCTGATGCATCAGACTAGATCATCCGTGGCGCCACACCAACACTTTGACAAAAGAGACCTGTTTCTTCTGGCTATCTGCTTCAGCTACTATTCTGATGCTGCCACCTGCCTGATGCCACACCTGCTGCCAGGTGCTCCTACTGTCAGCCACCATCTTTAGCTGGTACTGGTATTGCCCCCCACCTCCCCACTCTGTCACTGGGCCACTATGTGGTCTTCTCATGCTGCTGCCACCTTACCATTCTGTCACTTGTCCACTCTGTGGTATCCTCATGCTGCTGCCACCTCACCACTCTGTGGTATCCTAATGCTGCTGCCACATCCCCACTCTTTGGACTCCTGATGCTGCTACTACCTCAACACTCTGTCACTGGGCCACTCTGTGGTCTCCTCATGCTGATTCCACCTCCCCACTCTGTGGTCTCCTTATGCTGCTGCCACCTCCCCACTCTGTGGTCTCCTCATGCTGCTGCCACCTCAAGACAAGAGTATCACTGGGCGATCCTGTGGTCTGCTCATGCTACTGCCACCTCAGGACTCTGTCACTGGGCCACTCTATGGTCTCCTCATGCTGCTGCCACCTCCCCACTCTGTCACTGGGCCACTCTGTGGTCTTCTCAAGCTGCTGCCACTTCCCCACTCTGTCATTGGGCTATTCTGTGGACTTCTCATGCTGTTCCCACCCTCCACACTTCATGACTGGGCCACTATTTTGCCTTTCTGGTCTGGTTAACATCATTTATTTGACCCTTCTAATGATCTGTCAGAAGGAAAGAAAAATGAGACGCACAACGGATCCTGTCTATGTAGCAGCTGTAAGGCCTATGTGACATTGTCCCTATTTTGCATCAGAATTGGCTTATGATTTGGTAGCCAAAAGCAGGAGTGGGTACAAAACACAGAAGACATGCAAATATTCCATTCACGTGTCATCTCTGTTTTGGATCCACAACTGTTTTTTTTTTTGGCTTTAGCAATTTTGATGGATTACTGACCAAGTACTGACCGAGTGAAGGCGGATGCTCCACAGACAGGATCCTTTTTTGGGGGTTATTGATCTGACGGATCAGATGAAGGGCAAAATAATCAGTGAGTGACATCAACACAAACTTACTGCTGATAACTTCTCCACTCTGTCGGGGGGGCTCTACTTATATAAGCGTTTAATAGAACAGGTTCTGTAGACATCTATGTGGAATCAGCTGACGACGGTGTATAAGGAGTGCGCTTCTTCTTGGCGCTAACATCGACCTGTAAGGCTGAGTTCACACTTGAGTTATTTGTTCAGTTTTTGCCCCATGACTGCGCAAATAAGTGAAGTGTGCAGTGATTCTAAGAGCGACGCCTGTCATCTGCATGTCATACGGACTCACAGTATTATTTCACTACCACAGCAGACTCCCTATGTGTGTTACTGAAAGGCACAGTGTTCTACACCGCTATACAGGCACAGTGTTCTACACCGCTATACAGGCACAGTGTTCTACACCGCTATACAGGCACAGTGTTCTACACCGCTATACAGGCACAGTGTTCTACACCGCTATACAGGCACAGTGTTCTACACCGCTATACAGGCACAGTGTTCTACACCGCTATACAGGCACAGTGTTCTACACCGCTATACAGGCACAGTGTTCTACACCGCTATACAGGCACAGTGTTCTACACCGCTATACAGGCACAGTGTTCTACACCACTATAGAGGCACAGTGTTCTACACCGCTATACAGGCACAGTGTTCTACACCACTATACAGGCACAGTGTTCTACACCACTATAGAGGCACAGTGTTCTACACCACTATACAGGCACAGTGTTCTACACCACTATACAGGCACAGTGCTCTACACCACTATACAGGCACAGTGCTCTACACCACTATACAGGCACAGTGTTCTACACCACTATACAGGCACAATGTTCTACACCGCTATACAGGCACAGTGTTCTACACCACTATAGAGGCACAGTGTTCTACACCACTATAGAGGCACAGTGTTCTACACCACTATACAGGCACAGTGTTCTACACCACTATACAGGCACAGTGTTCTACACCGCTATACAGGCGCAGTGTTCTACACCACTATACAGGCACAGTGTTCTACACCACTATACAGGCACAGTGCTCTACACCACTATACAGGCACAGTGTTCTACACCACTATACAGGCACAGTGTTCTACACCGCTATACAGGCACAGTGCTCTACACCACTATACAGGCACAGTGTTCTACACCACTATACAGGCACAGTGTTCTACACCACTATACAGGCACAGTGCTCTACACCACTATACAGGCGAACCGACCGAATCAATTTTTTTTAGAAATTCGCTCATCTCTACTCATAACTAGAGATGAGCGAACTTCTGTTTTAAGTTCGGCGTCTAAAGTTCGGCTTCCGGTTAGCGGAGGATCCCGATATGGATTCCGAATTCCGTTGTGGTCCGTGGTAGCAGAATCAATAATGGCCATTATTGATTCCGCTACCACGGACCACAGCGGAATTCGGACTCCATATCGGGATCCTCCGCTAACCGGAAGCCGAACTTTAGACGCCGAACTTAAAACAGAAGTTCGCTCATCTCTACTCATAACCTATACTCAGGATAAGGGTCCATTCTCACGTCCGCATTTTGCGGAACGGAATTGCGGACCCATTCATTTCTATGGGGCAGCACGATGTGCTGCCTGGATCCGGAATTGCGGATCCGCACTTCCGGGTCCACAATTCCGATCCCGAAAAAAATAGAACATGTCCTATTCTTGTCCGCAATTGCGGACAAGAAAAGGCATTTTCTATGAGAATGCCGGCGATGTGCAGTCCGCAAAATGCGGAACGCACATCGCCGATGTCCGTGTTTTGCGGATCCACTGATCCGTGGATCCGCAAAACGCACACGGGCGTGTGAATGTACCTTAAGTCATGAGTATCTGAATAGTTGGGGCCCGACTCTCGGCACCCCCACCAATCAACCCTATGAAGAGGCCACGGAACCCCATGAGCACTGTGACCTCTTCCTAGGCCAGAGAGGTCATGTTCATTGGTCAAATGGCTTAGGAGCAACTCAGTCCTGTTCAAGTTAATAGTCCTGGGCTGTAATAGCAAGCACAGCCACAATCCACGGGACAGCGCTGTGGTCTCTTCTGATCGTCAGGGAGTGCCAGAACCCAACAGATCCTGAGGAAAGTTTATCAGTATTAAACACTGATGAAGGCTGTTTAGGGCTGATTTACTGAACATTTGGAAAATCCAGAAACACCCCACATGCACGTGGACAAAAATTAGCATCGGTTGGGGGAGTTTTTCTAATTGGGGACCAATAACTATTACTTTATATGTCATACAGCATGGTGGGGGCGATTACCTTCTGGTGACAGGTTCACCTAATATTAGAGAGTGGGGTTCAGGCCTTATAAAACCTTATCATTCCCCGATTGTGGGATATATTTCTGTAAGTGATTATTTCTGTCTGCCTCATCTCTTCTTCAGAAGGTCTGACTGAGCTGGAAAAAAAAATTCTGCACCTTGTCTCACGTCATGAGGAACTACTGGCATCAATGCAGGAGGTCGAAATATTTCAAGGTGAGAAGACTCTGGTATATAATGTGTGCAGCCAGGAATCATATAAGAGTCCTGTGATACAATCATATACCAGCCTAAAGGTGTCCTGCACACGGCAGGGTGACATATGCACATATTGATTATTGATCCATGTTACACATGTGATCTTCACTACCTTTCAGCTAAGTTGTACAACCAGCTTAAAAAAAAAAGAAAAAAGAAAAAAATGTATATTGTGTTATGAGATGTCTATCCTGGATGTGTCTATGTCCTGCCATCTAGTGGTTGTGATGTGAATTGCAACATGTCAATATTGTATAGAATTAGAGCTCAGGTAAGGATGAGCAGTTTTCTTCACCCGCCTACTGAAGAAATTACTCACCAGCAGCAACAGCTAGACATAGAGCAGAACCTGAAGCAGCAGGTTGTGACGTACTTGGAGTGCACCCTGCCACCCCACATCGAAGATCCACTGGACTACTGGGCAGCCAAACTTGATTTGTGGCCGCAACAGGCCGAATTTGCCCAGTACAAGCTTTCCTGCCTGGCGAGCAGTGTGGCATCAGAGCAGGTGTTTAGTGCGGTGGGGGCCATAGTTACCCCAAGGAAATCTAGCCTGTCCACCCAAAATGTGGAGAAATTGACATTTGTGAAGATGAATCAGGTGTGGATCAGCCAGGATTTTCAAACACCAGTGCCTGATGCATCAGACTAGATCATCCGTGGTGCCACACCAACACTTTGACAAAAGAGACCTGTTTCTTCTGACTACCTGCTTCAGCTACTATTCTGATGCTAAACCTGCTGCCAGGTGCTCCTACTGCCAGCCACCATCTTCAACTGGTACTGGTATTGCCCCCCACCTCCCCACTCTGTCACTGGGCCACTATGTGGTCTTCTCATGCTGTTGCCACCTTAGCACTCTGTCAGTGGGCCACTCTGTGGTATCCTAATGCTGCTGCCACATCACCACTCTTTGGACTCCTCATGCTGCTGCTATCTCAACACTCTGTCACTGGGCCACTCTGTGGTTTCCTCATGCTGCTGCCACCTCCCCATTCTGTCACTAGGCCACTCTGTGGTCTCCTCATGCTGCTTCCACCTCCCCACTCTGTGGTCTCCTCATGCTGCTTCCACCTCCCCACTCTGTGGTCTCCTCATGCTGCTTCCACCTCCCCACTCTGTGGTCTCCTCATGCTGCTTCCACCTCCCCACTCTGTGGTCTGCTCATGCTGCTGCCACCTCAAGACTCTGTCACTGGGCCACTCTATGGTCTTCTCATGCTGCTGCCACCTCCCCACTCTGTCACTGGGCCACTCTATGGTCTCCTCATGCTGCTGCCACCTCACCACTATGTCACTGTGCCACTCTGTGGTTTCTTCATGCTGCTGCCACTTCCCCACTCTGTCATTGGGCTATTCTGTAGACTTCTCATGCTGTTCCCACCCTTCCCACTTCATGACTGGGCCACTATTTTGGCTTTATGGCCTGGTTAATATGATTTATTTGACCCTTCTTCTGATCTGTCAGAAGGAAGGAAAAATGAGATGCACAAAGGATCCTGTCTATGTAGCAGCTGTAGGGCCTGTGTGACATGGTCCCTATTTTGCATCAGAATTGGCTTATGATTTGGTAGCCAAAAGCAGGAGTGGGTACAAAACACAGAAGACACGCAAATATGCCATTCACGTGTCATCTCTGCTTCGTGGGGGCGATTACCTTCTGGTGACAGGTCCCTCTAATATTAGAGAGTGGGGTTCAGGCCTTATAAAACCTTATCATTCCCCGATTGTGGGATATATTTCTGTAAGTAATTATTTCTGTCTGCCTCATCTCTTCTTCAGAAGATCTGACTGAGCTGAAAAACAAAATTCTGCACATTGTCTTACGTCATGATGAACTACTGGCATCAATGCAGGAGAAGGTCGGAATACTACAAGGTGAGAATACTCTGGTGTATAATGTGTGCAGCCAGGAATAGTGGAGGAGTCCTGTGATACAATCATATACCAGCCTAAAGGTGTCCTGCACACGGCAGGGTGACATATGCACGTATTGATTATTGATCCATGTTACAGATGTATCCTTCACTACCTTTCAGATAAGTGGTACAACCAGCTTAAAAAAAAAAATGATATTGTGTTATGAGTAGAGTTGAGTGGACACCTGGATGTTCGGGTTCGACGGGTTCGGCCGAAGTTCACAAAAAAGTTCGAAGTCAATGGGGACCGGAACTTTTGAGCACTAAAATGGCTGTAAAATGTCATGGAAAGGGCTAGAGGGCTTCAAATGGCAGCAAAACGTGGTTAAGAGCATGGCAAGTGCTCTGCAAACAAATGTGGATAGGGAAATTAAAATAACACAAAATACGTAAAAATAAAAAATAATAATCTTGATCTAGGAGGACGGGGTCCATATGGAGTAGGAGGTTGAGGAGGCTGTGGATGTGGCGGTGTAGGTGGAAGCGGCGGTTGAGGAGTAGGAGGTAGACTACACTGCTTTTTGGGTTTAAATTTATAAAAAAAAATAAAAAATAGGGTACACCCCAAAACATTGGGAAATATAACCTGTGATAACCCCCTCCAGTCGTGCTAAACACACGTTCAGACAATACACCGGCTGCAGGGCAGGCCAGCACCTCCAAGGGGTAAAGGGCAAGCTCAGGCCATGTGCCCAATTTGGAGACCCAGAAGTTGCAGGGGCTGACCCCTGTCAGTCAGTTCGTGTAGGCGTGTGCACACATACTGCCCCACCATGTCGCACGTCCCCGTGATGTTCACAATCCAATTTGATATCTGCTCTATCAACTTTCGATGTTCTTTTATGCGCCTACCATGGTGATCACGGGTGGCGGGGAATCAGGGTTCCAGGCCGGAGAGGGAGCCTGAGAAAAGGATACCACATGCAAGGGAGGTGAATGGATGAAATTAAATGTAATCGAGCGGAAATGTGGGACAAAATATTGAAGCATAAGCTTCCAAGTAAAGGAGGGGGCACGCGGCCATTACCCACTCCCGACTCGGGGAGGTAGTGACGATAAATAACAATACAGGACTCTTAATATCCCCTGTTATTGGAAGGATTAATAAAAAATTACAGGGAATGTCACTGGGGTATTTTGGATTTGTAAACTTTAGCCAGGAGAGGCCCTGCTGCCGCTTTGTTGACTCTAGCTAACTTCTGCCTGATCGCACGTCCCTGTGACGTCCACCATCCATTTGGATATCTTCTCTATCAACTTTCCATGTTCTTTTCTGCGCCTACCATGTTGATCACGGGTGGCGGGGAATCAGGGTTCCACGCCGGAGAGGGAGCGTGAGAAAGAGAGACCTCATCCAAGGGAGATAAATGGCTGCAATGTGATCGAGCGGAAATGTGGGACAAGTTATTGAAGCAGAAGGATAGAATGAAATGGCCAATTAAAGACGAATTTTAGAAATTTAAGTCCCTGTCACCTATGCAGAGCAGGGGTTTATTCACTGCAAAAATGGTAAAATGTCAACCCAAGAATGTAACAGAAAAATTAGTGAAATTTATTAACCTGTCTACTAGGTAGAGCAGTGGTATATCACACCCAAAAATTGCTGAATTTCCTCTGAAAATGTAACAGACAAATTAGTGAATTTTTTTGACCTGTCTACTAGGTATAGTAGTGGTATATCACACCCAAAAATTGGTGAATTTCACCTGAAAATGTAACAGACAAATTGGGAACATTTTTAACCTGTCTATTAGATATAGCAGTGGTATATCACACCCAAAAATTGTTGAATGTCACCCGAAAATGTAACAGAAAAATTAGTGTTTTTTTTTTTACCTGTCTACTAGGTATAGCAGTGGTATATCACACCCAAAAATTGCTGAATTTCCTCCGAAAATGTAACAGACAAATTAGTGAATTTTTTTGACCTGTCTACTAGGTATAGTAGTGGTATATCACACCCAAAAATTGGTGAATTTCACCTGAAAATGTAACAGACAAATTGGGAACATTTTTAACCTGTCTATTAGATATAGCAGTGGTATATCACACCCAAAAATTAGTGAATTTCACCCTAAAATTTAACAGACAAATTAGTAAATTTTTTCTACGTCTACTAGGTATAGCAGTGGTATATCCCACGCAAAAATTGGTGAATTTCACAATTTAATAGACAAATTTGTGAATTATTTTTACATGTCTACTAGGTATAGCAGTGGTATCTCACACCCAAAAATTTGTGAATTTCACCCGAACATTTAACAGACAAATTAGTAAAACGCCATAAAATAAAATACGTACAAATAATAAAATAAAAACTTGATTTATGAGGTGGAGGTCTATATGGAGTAGGAGTTTGAGGAGGAAAAGGTGGACGTAGCGGTGTAGGTGGAAGCGGCGTTGGAGGAGGACGAGGTAGCCAACACAGGTTTTTGGTTTTAATATTATAATTTTTTTTAAATTAGGGTACACTCCAAAAGAGTGTGAAATATCCAAAATACAAGAATGAGCAATTGCGCTGCAGTATAACAATGGCTGCTTAGTGCCGGTATACATATCTATTCTGCACAAGGTACGGACAAGTCCTGAGGGATCCCATGCCTGGTTCATTTTAATGAACGTGAGCTTGTCCACGTTGGCTGTGGACAGGCGGCTGCGCTTGTCTGTGATGACGCCCCCTGCCGTGCTGAATACACTTTCAGATAATACACTGGCTGCAGGGCAGGCCAGCACCTCCAAGGGGTAAAGGGCGGCTCAGGCCATGTGCCCAATTTGGAGACCCAGAAGTTGAAGGGGGCAGACCCGTCATTCAGTACGTGTAGGCGTGTGCACACATACTGCTCCACCATGTTAGTGAAATGCTGCCTCTGTCCCCGCTGTCAGGTGGGAATGCCACCAGCGTGCGCTTGTACTCACGTATCTTACAATCACGCTCCAGTGACGGAATTAAGGACGGTACGTTGTCCTTGTAACGGGGATCCAGCAGCGTGGCCACCCAGTAATCAGCACTAGTGATGAGCGTAAGGGGTCATATTCGAATTCGCGATATTTCGCGAATATTTTGTAGAATATTCGCCGAATATTCGTGAATTCGAATATTCGTTATATTCTATATTCTAAGAAAAATCAACAAGGTAATAATCGCGTAATATGCAAAATTTTATCGCTAATTTTTCGATTGCCAAGCAAAAACATGATTCCTCCCTGCTTCTTGCTTGTGGGCCAATGAGTCATAGCACTATATCGAATATATTAGTTTTTTCAAATATTCGTAATATTCTAAAGCAAGAATATATAGCAATACAGCGAATATTCGAAAAAAAACTAATGTAGAGCAATTTAGCTAATCTTTTTTTTTAATAGTTGTAATTTTTTTCCAATCTGGACTTCAGATGAGAAAAAAATTACAACTATTAGACAAAGAAGATTATAGCACTATATTAGCTAAATTGCTCTATATTAGTTTTTTTTCGAATATTCGCTATATTGCTATATATTCTTGTTTTAGAATATTACGAATATTTGAAAAAACAAATATATTCGATATAGTGCTATGACTCATTGGCCCACAAGCAAGAAGCAGGGAGGAATCATGTTTTTACTCGGCAATTGAAAAATTCGCATTACGAAAAATTTGCATTACGAAAATTCGCAATAAAAAAAACCTAAAATATTCAAAATTACGAATATACACTCACCTAAAGAATTATTAGTGCCCCCATACTAATACGGTGTTGGACCCCCTTTTGCCTTCAGAACTGCCTTAATTCTACGTGGCATTGATTCCACAAGGTGCTGATAGCATTCTTTAGAAATGTTGGCCCATATTGATAGGATAGCATCTTGCAGTTGATGGAGATTTGAGGGATGCACATCCAGGGCACGAAGCTCCCGTTCCACCACATCCCAAAGATGCTCTATTGGGTTGAGATCTGGTGACTGTGGGGGCCATTTTAGTACAGTGAACTCATTGTCATGTTCAAGAAACCAATTTGAAATGATTGGAGCTTTGTGACATGGTGCATTATCCTGCTGGAAGTAGCCATCAGAGGATGGATACATGGTGGTCATGAAGGGATGGACATGGTCAGAAACAATGCTCAGGTAGCCCGTGGCATTTAAACGATGCCCAATTGGCACTAAGGGGCCTAAAGTGTGCCCAGAAAACATCCCCCACACCATTACACCACCACCACCAGCCTGCACAGTGGTAACAAAGCATGATGGATACATGTTCTCATTCTGTTGACGCCAAATTCGGACTCTACCATTTGAATGTCTCAACAGAAATCGAGACTCATCAGACCAGGCAACATTTTTCCAGTCTTCAACAGTCCAATTTTGGTGAGCTCGTGCAGATTGTAGCCTCTTTTTCCTATTTGTAGTGGAGATGAGTGGTACCTGGTGGGGTCTTCTGCTGTTGTAGCCCATCCGCATCAAGATTGTGCGTGTTGTGGCTTCACAAATGCTTTGCTGCAGACCTCGGCTGTAACGAGTGGTTATTTCAGTCAACGTTGCTCTTCTATCAGCTTGAATCAGTCGGCCCATTCTCCTCTGACCTCTAGCATCCACAAGGCATTTTTGCCCACAGGACGGCCGCATACTGGATGTTTTTCCCTTTTCACACCATTCTTTGTAAACCCTAGAAATGGTTGTGCGTGAAAATCCTAGTAACTGAGCAGATTGTGAAATACTCAGACCGGCCCGTCTGGCACCAACAACCATGCCACGCTCAAAATGGCTTAAATCACCTTTCTTTCCCATTCTGACATTCAGTTTGGAGTTCAGGAGATTGTCTTGACCAGGACCACACCCCTAAATGCATCGAAGCAACTGCCATGTGATTGGTTGACTAGAGAATTGCATTAATGAGAAATAGAACAGGTGTTCCTAATAATTCTTTAGGTGAGTGTATATCACTATATTCTAAATATTTGCAAATTTTCGAAGTACCTATATTCGCGATAAAAATTTGCAATTCGAATATTCGTGATCAACACTAATCAGCACAAGTTAGAATGTGGGCAACTCTGCGTTCGTTGCGGAGACACTGCAGCATGTAATCACTCATGTGTGCCAGGCTGCCGAGAGGCAATGACAAGCTGTCCTCTGTGGGAGGTGTATCGTCTGTGTCCTCTGTATCCCCCCAGCCACGCACCAGTGATGGCCATGAGCTGGTCTGGGTGCCACCCTGCTGTGAACATGGTTCCTCCTCCTCCATCTCCTCATCCTCCACCTCGTCATCCTCCAGAACTGTGCCCTGGCTGGACAATTGTGGACCTGGCGTTTGTGGGTGCAGGAACCCACCCTCGGAGCCACTTGTGAATGACTGGCCGGAAACCCTAGGAAATGATCCCTCTTCCTCCTCCTCCTCCTGTGCCACATCCTCTTTCATCATCGCCAGGAGCGTTTTTTCAAGGAGGCATAGAAGTGGGATAGTAACGCTGAGAACGGTGTTATCGGCACTGGCCATGTTGGTGGAGTACTCGAAACAGCGCAACAAGGAACACAGGTATCGCATGGAGGCCCAGTCATTGGTGGTGAAGTGGTTCTGTTCCGCAGAGCGACTCACCCGTGCGTGCTGCAGCTGAAACTCCACTATGGCCTGCTGCTGCTCGCACAGTCTGTCCAGCGTGTGCAAGGTGGAGTTCCACCTGGTGGGCACGTCGCATATGAGGCGGTGAGCGGGAACCACAGTATGTAAAGGGTGTATCTCACACGTACAGATGCAAACTAGGCTGCAATTAAAGATTTTTGCCTAAAATGGCTGTTTTTCAAATAACAGAATAGAATCACAGTATGTAAAGGGTGTATCTCACACGTACAGATGCAGACTAGGCCGCAATTAAAGATTTTTGCCCAAAATGGATGTTTTTCTAATATCAGAATAGAACCACAGTATCTAAATGGTGTATCTCACACGTCCTGATACAGACTAGGCCGCAATTAAAGATTTTTGCCCAAAATGGGTGTTTTATTAATAGCAGAATAGAACCACAGTATGTAAAGGGTGTATCTCACACGTACAGATGCAGACTAGGCCGCAATTAAAGATTTTTGCCCAAAATGGGTGTTTTTCAAATAACAGAATAGAACCACAGTATCTAAAGGGTGTATCTCACAATGACATATGCAGCAAAGGCTGGAAAATTATATTTTTTGCCCAAAAAGTTTTTTTTACTAACAGAATATGACAGCAGTATATAACGCTTGAATTTCAACGTGCAGATGCAACAAGGGCTGTAAAATTGTGTATTTTGCCCAAAAAGGGTGTTTTTGAAAACCCAGAAAATTATAGCTGTATTTCTAGCTTAAATTGCACACTGACTAATGCTGCAGAGGCCCAAGATGAAGGGTATTGCCAAAAATGGGTGTTTTTTTAAAACCAGAATATTATTGCAGTACTTCAAGCTTGGATTTGAATGTCACAAAAGCACATCTGCTGCTGGTGCACTGAGCTTGCATAAAATGGCTGCCGCCGCCACCCACCTAACAGACAGATAAAAGTTGTTTTTCTGTGTCACTGGGCTCAGGGCAGGGTAAAAAGATTGTGCACTTGTGGCGTGCCAGAACCGCAGGGGTAACACGTGAGGTACACGGTGGACCGATGAGGGCCAATAATAATACAGTTCATCAGTTTACTCACAGTTAGCAGAAAGCCTCCCTGGGCCGGCAGCACAGTGTTGAGGAAGACAGCACGAAATCCTTCGGGGCACGCTCTGTGGTAGGGAAGCACCAGCCAAGATGGAGGTTGAGGTGCCCTTGATGGCCGTGGTGTTTAGGGTGCTTGTGGCGGCTGGGTCCCTTGGTGGTATTTGTCGTGACGCCAGTACCGTTAATGGTGGTACAACCAGTGGTAAGAATGAAGTAGACAGTGGTAGGATACAACTCACAACTTTTACTGATGTTGGGTCCAGTTGCGGCATATACATCCAGACAGAATACAGTCTTTTGTCCTTTTAGAGGAATTCCATTGATCCACTGTTAATAGGTTTGGCTGGGTTTTAACTTCGCTTCAAGGTCCCTTTTAAACCAGTGTAATTTGGTGAGGTTGCCTGTGGCTAAAGTTTCCTTCACCTGGGTTCCCAAAGGTCTTTGATGCCTGGGTAGTGGCTTTTATCCTTTGTTTTTTTTAGTCTTTCCTTTCTTTGTCCCTTCCTGGACTAGACTTTTGCCTGAGCAGTTTGGTGCTTGATCTGCACTCTCTCAAACTTAACAACAGACTGACTACTGATAAGACCTGAACTGGGCTGGATATCCCAGAGTAGTGCTATCCCCATCTAGTGGTGGGATGTATAAATTACACCTAGCCAGCCTTTGAACAGGGATACAACAGGTGATATAATGCAAATGACATGCAATGCAATAATGCAGTTTTACAGTAATTTTGCAGTTCCCACGTGTCCTGAGTGGGACGCTGCACACTGCACCAACAAAACTAAATCTCGGTAGATCGCTGAGTTAACAAGCACTTCTGATTAAAGATTCTGTCCTATTCTCTCTCCCTACACTAAGCACAGCAGAGTGACGGGCGCCGCTACGTGACCCAAGCTTATATAGAGGCTGGGTCACATGCTGCACTGGCCAATCACAGCCATGCCATTAGTAGGCATGGCTGTGATGGCTTCTAAGGGCAGACAGTTAACCGCTTGTTGTTTGGCTGCTCTGCAGCCTTTCAAAAAGCGCCAAGAAATCGCGGAACACCGAACCCGAACTTTTACTGAAATGTTGGGGTTCGGGTCCGGGGTCCAAAAATCCTAAAGTTCGGTATGAACCCGAACTTTGCAGTTTGGGTTCGCTCAACCCTACACACGTGCCGTACATGGCACATGTCCTGGACTTAGTCATGCAGCGATTCGTTGCCAAATACCCCAGGGTCCAGGACGTCTTGCGGCAGGCCAGGAAAATCTCTGGCCATTTTAGAAGATCTTACACGGCCACGGCTCGCCTTGCTGACATTCAGCGGCGACACCACCTGCCCGTCAGACGTCTTATTTGTGACAGCCCAACGCGCTGTAACTCCACCTTGTATATGCTTGATTGGCTGCTCCAGCAGAAACGTGCCGTTAACGACTACCTGTACAAACCTACCTGCAGCAGGACAGGTTCTGGGGAGCTTGGTTTCTTTTCACCGCGCCAGTGGCTGCTCATGCGCGACGCATGCAGACTTCTGCGGCCATTTGATGAGATCACCAAACTGGTCAGTCGCAGCCAGGGCGCCATCAGTGACATTGTACCTTACGCCTTCTTTCTGGAGCGTGCATTGCGTCGTGTCATTGATCAAGCCATCGAAGAGCAGGAGCAGGAAGATGAGGAAGTTGCAATGCTGAATAAATTCCCTGGGGGGGCTACTCCATCTGAGACAAGTCAGCAGGAGTCTGAAGAGGAGTCTGGGGGGTGGAGGAGGAGGAGCAATAAGATCAGGCTTTGAGGGGGACTTTAAACTTTTCTGGGATCCCTGGTGTTGTCCGTGGATGGGGGGAGGAGACCGAGGATAACATTCTCCTGGGCGATGAGCAGGAGCCAGGCCGCTCCACGGCTTCCAATTTAGTGCAAATGGGGGCCTTCATGCTCCAGTGTTTGAAGAGGGACCCCCGTATAAAAAGCATAAAGGGAAAGGACCAGTGCTGGGTGGCAACCTACTTAGACCCCCAGTACAAGCACAAAAAGGCGGACATGTTACCAGCATCACAGAGGGCTAGCAGAATGCAGCATTTGCAGGCCTTGCTTTGAGAGATGTTGCATTCTGCTGTTGCGGGCACTGGCAGAGGAATTTCCACCCACAGCGAATCAGGTGCAGGTACCAATCCTACCGCGCTTGTAAGAAGAGGGCGGTTTGAAGATGTGTTGGTCACTTCGGATATGAGATCATTCTTGCAGCCAACCCATGGACAGCCGCCCTCCGGATCCAGCCTCAGGGAACTCCCAGACCGACAGGTGTCCGACTACATTTGATCGCGAACGCGCGTTCGTGAACCATCCCGGATGATGTTCGTCTATCACTAGTCCCCTGCTGCAATACCAAACACAGCCACAATCCACGGCACAGCGCTGTGGTCTCTTCTGATCAGCAGGGAGTGCCAGACCCCACCGATCCTGAGGATAGGTCACAAGTATTTACCACTGACGAAGGCTGTCTTAGGGATGATTTACTGAACATTTGGAAAATCTAGAAAAACCCCGCATACACGTGAACAATAATTAGCATCGGTTGGGGTGGCAGAGTTTTTCTAATTGGGGACCAATAACTTTAACGTTATATGTCATACAGCATGGTGGGGGCGATTAACTTCTGGTGACAGGTCCCCCTAATATTAGAGAGTGGGGTTCAGGCCTTATAAAACCTTATCATTCCCCGATTGTGGGATATATTTCTGTAAGTGATTATTTCTGTCTGCCTCATCTCTTCTTCAGAAGGTCTGACTGAGCTGAAAAAAATAATTCCGCACATTGTCTCACGTCATGATGAACTACTGGCATCAATGCAGGAGAAGGTCGGAATACTACAAGGTGAGAAGACTCTGGTGTATAATGTGTGCAGCCAGGAATAGTGGAGGAGTCCTGTGATACAATCATATACCAGCCTAAAGGTGTCCTGCACACGGGAGGGTGACATATGCACATATTGATTATTGATCCATGTTACAGATGTGTCCTTCACTACCTTTCAGATAAGTGGTACAACCAGCTTAAGAAAAAGAAAAAAGTGATATTATGTTATGAGATGTCTATCCTGGATGTGTCTATGTGCTGCCATCCAGTGGTTGTGATGTGAATTGCAACATGTCAATATTGTATTGAATTAGAGGTCAGGTAAGGATGGGCACATCTGTACGAGTTCATGCTGTGACGTCTGATTAACCACATTATCCTTTGGAGTCTGTGGTAGCCTAAAGTCCTCCTCCTTCCTCCTCATAGGCTCAGGCTGCTGCTCTTCCTCGTTTGCTTTATATTGCAGATTTTCTCCATTCAGGCTTATTCTTGATCTGTGACTCCAGTTTAGCTGCATCATCTACTGGAGTTTAAAGAGGACCTGTCACTAGTTTAAAAACTAAAAACAAACTATATCAGTGGGCAGAGTGGCGCCCAGGGGTCCCCCTGCACTTACTAGTATGTCTAGGCGCCGCTCCGTTCGCCCGGTATAGGCTCCGGTGTCTGCAGCTCCCTGGGAGTCCCAGGCTATGAGCTGTGCGCTACGATTGGCCAGCGCTGCAGCAAGGGACAACCCTAATACAAAAACTCTGCCCCGTACAAAAGAGGGAGCTGCACACACCGGAGACATACTAGTCAGTGCAGGGGGACCCCTGGGCGCCACTCTGCCCACTGATATAGTTTGTTTTTAGTTTTTAAACTAGTGAAAGGTCCTCTTTAAAGTGTAAATGAGTTATCAAAAAGGTTTGCCTAATGGCGGTGCTTCTTTGTACAATCATAGCTGTGAAGGAACTAGTGTTTTATGGGCTTCTCTAAATTCTCTTTCAGCCATATTATTCCCTCTTTCAACTGCACAGCTAGATGCATTTCTCACATAAGCAGGCTGCATCTCTCCCTTCTGCCAGCACTGTACTGCTGTGACATTCTTTCCCTTAGTTCACACTATGTTTGTTTTCAGCGCCAGCGATGACAGAATCGATAAGGAGGGGGAGATCACACTTATAGAAGACGAGGCTCCTGCCATGTTCAGAAGCAGTGTAGAAGCAAACACTCAGCTCTGCTTGATCACACTGGCTGCTGTGTAGAAGCTCGTGGGGAGCTGATTTTAATTACAGAAAGGCCAGACTTATTGTAAACTACAAGTAACTAACTCACCAATTTGAAAAATAAATTATCGGGGGGAGAACTGCACATAGATGGTGAGAAGCTTCAATAAAGGCCAGTGGCCTGGAGAGCAGCTTTAATATGATTGCTCAGTTTGTGGGGCAATTACCACATTGCAACATATAACATAGTCATTTGTCAGGAGCACATGCCATACCATGCAAATAGTAGCTCACCATGGACACATGAGCCCCATCATGTGGCAGCAGAACCTTCCGTGGGGTAACCTGTGCCTGTGTGGAGGTCAATAGGTTAATATTTTTTCTCTTTTTTTCCAGGTATTTTTGTTTTGTTGATCACACTTCTTGTCATTGTCGGTTTTACAACAATTTGCAGCAATTTCTTCAACTGGATGTGAGGTTATTGGCTTCTGACACCACCAACCTGACCGGGGCAGCAGACAACACCAATTATCACCGATTCACCCCAAGAATATGATTCAAGGTTCAAGCGTATTCCAGACATCACATGGGGTTCTACTGTTGATGGATAGAGTTGGCTTCTGGTGACCTTTCTGGCAAATTTTATATTATTTTATAATTATATATTTTAAATTATATTAGTTATTACATGGTCAAAGGTGGTGTTTTTTTTGGGGGTGATTGGGACATTTTTGGGTCATTAACCCATTTATTAGTCACTGGGGCATTTTTGGGTTCAGACATTTTTCTTATCTTCCGGTTGTTTTACCTTATATGAATAAAGATATTTTAGACTTTCCATTTATAAGTTATGTCATCTTGAAGTGCAGATCATTGATGGTCAGAGTAATGTTCGTGGTTGCTTTAGTTGTGTGCAGCCTTGAAGGGGTTGTCTAGCTTTTAGTAAGTGATAGTCTATCCTCAGAATAGGTCATCACTAGCTGATCAGCAGGGGTTCGACATCCAGAACCCCGGCACAGAGCTCAGCCCACTGAGTATTCGATGGAGTTCCTCACCGCAGAACCAGTTACCATTCATTTGTATGGGAGCAGCACTGAAGTAATGAGCTCCATCCATTAAACAGGACAGAGTTAAGTCCTTTCAGGGCCGGAGCTATTGCTGGACAGATGATCATCGGTGGTGTGGGTTCTCTATCACGTCTGTTATGGCAGGTAACAGACGTGTGGCGCAGAGAGGAGGGAAGGGGAGAACCCTTTCCCTAGGGAAAGGGAGGAGTGGTGACCCCTAACTCACCTAGCACTGGCACTTGGCTGCCCTGACGTCCCTAGATGGGCTGCTAACCCATACGCTGATCACGTGCCTCGTCCATGGCTTACCCTGAAATAAGCCCTAGATAGTGAGAAGGGTGGTGGGAGCACTAGTCCTCACCACTGCCACCTAGGATAACAACAGGGAAAGGACAAACAACACAAATAATCCCAGAAGGGAGACAACAAACAGGAGAGAAACGGAGATCCGACAGCTCCAGTTCCAACAGCTCCACAGGAACTTCAACTCCACCAGAGGTCAGAATAGAAGATCTGGAAAGAAGGTCTATATCTGGCAACAAGGAAAGCAGAAAGGGTGAATATATAGTAGCTGGGAGTGGCAGACAGAGAACAACTGAAAGGAAAAGCTACAGATTCCTAAATGGGACAAAAAGGATCGCAAACCTAAGCAGGAAAACCTGGACCGGAATCCATTCCCACCACTAGGTCATGGAGCGATCTCTTGAAACTGAGCAAGTAGCCACCCGCTGCGACTAGAGATGAGCGAATCAAAACCCACAAAGTTTCATTCGATCCGAATTTCAGGATATATTTGATTCGCCTAGAAGCCGAATTTCCTCGTGCTTCGTGTCAGTGAATCGATTTAACCTTAAATAGTATGAAAAACAAAAAAATTCACTTACATCCTCCATCTTGCTTGAAGATCCCGGCCAAAATCCTGTGTGGTGCGAGGTTACATCATTACGCTAGCCGGCGTGATGACATCATACGTCACCACCCCAGCTGGCGTTGTGACATTAGAAGAATTTTGATAGCTCTGACTTTTTAGTCTAACCAGACTGTCTGTTACTCTGTGATTACTCTAGCACCGCTCTATGGAAACAGTAGGTTTAAAGAGCACACCAAATGCTTGAAATAACTTCTTTATAATCGTCAACTTTTCTTCATATATAACACTGCCGCCTCCGCAGCAGATAGTCCATGTACAAAACACGTGTTGCATAAAGTATCACAAAATGGTGGTATGCATAAGATGGTGGTTCAACTGTTCAATCTTGTCATTCGACATAAATGGTGGATATATTTTTCTCTTCAGTATCTGTACTCTCACTTTAAGTTATTTAAGCTTGTAGTGTCCCACTAGATAGGCGTGGGTACTACACAAGGGTCAATTGGTGTGCGTGGTACTTCTACTCACAAGGGACAGAAATGTTATATTTAATTGTGCATTTTATGTATTTTATAATGTGTTTTTATATGCAATATTCCCCTGTGTAATGTGTAAGCAGGCCTAGCCGGATGTAGTTAGACATCCCAGACACTAGAGGGAGATAGGGAGCCCCTAGTATAAATGTCCAGGCCCAGACAGGGAGAGTGAGTTCAGAGTCAGGAGTCTGCAGAGACAGAAGTTAGAAGGCACCAGCCAGGGACAAGCTGAGGGCCTCCTCCTGACATGCAGCTGGACAGCCCAGGCTACTAGTTGTTACCAGGAGGCTAGTAGAGGGATCCTAGCCTACCTGCTGATCAAGAGAGCCTTAGTTAGCTCTGAAGACACCCCAGTTGCAGGACGTCACCTCCTGGGAGAAACCACAGCCCTGCAGCAATAAAGCCAACATACTACAGGCAAAGATAAGTAACACTGATAGGCAGATGCTTTAGGAAGAAAAGCAAGGATTTAATACGAGAGGAAGATATATATATATATACCAAGGATTTTATATATACCAAGGATTTAAGCCACCATTTAGGCATCCGGGCCTTGGGATTGAAACCAGACAGGAGTTCTAGAAAAGGACAGTGTACGCTATTTCTGAGGAAAGGTACAGCCTGATTCTGAGTGTGTTGTGGATTTACCCTCTGAGTATCTTGCATAATTACTACCTGCCATCTTGTGGAACAAGCCTGCTTGCAAGCTGTAATACAAAGGACTGTATAACTACCTTACTGTACAAAGTTGGACTGTTCAGTAAAGAAACGTTTGGTTCACTATACCATCTGTGTACCTCAATTATTCCCACTACAAATCGGTGTGCCACCGTCACAGGCACTGGCGTCACGAATCCAACAGGGACCTTGCCCCAGGCACTAAAAATACCTGTAACATCCAGGGCACCTCATCCACCATCAGGCCGGGTCCCTATATACAGAGTGTGCCCCAGAGGAACTGTGTCTACCTCTCCTTCACTGCTGCATGCCTGCCCAGGGTTCTCCCATACAGTGAGCAACCCTCGATTGCCCATAACCGTGACCTCGCTTCGCTATACCCTGCAGGTCTGGCGTGCTGCAAGCTTATTAAGCTTTATATTCTCTCTGTGAGGCATATCTGAGATCTGCTATTGGTTTGTTTGATTCACTCAGTTTGTGCGCAGTTCGCTTTTATGATATGAATTGCGTAGTTTGGTCTGCACTTTAACCCTACTGTTTCCATAGAACGGCGCTAGAAAAATTAAAGCAGAGTAACAAACAGTCTGGTTGGACTAAAGAGTTAGAGATATCAAATTCTTCTAATGCCACAGCGCAAAAGGCACTTCATTGTGCTGCGCCTGTCACAGGCGTGATGACATAATCTCGCGCCGCACAGGATTTCGGCCAAGATCTTCAAGCAAATTTTAGAATTTTTTTTATTGTTAATTTTACACTCAGGTTCCTCGATCATGTATGAACGCGGCATCTAAGGGGGTACAATGACAGGGGCGGCGCTATTGCAGCTCCCTGTGATTGCACCCGCTACTTACAAAAAAATGCGCTTCGGGATGAAGTAATTCATCACGAAGCAAATTTTTTTGTGAAATTCGTAGAATCAGGTGAATCGAACTTTTAAGAAATTCGCTAATCTCTAGCTGTGACCTTCTGACCCCAGGCACAACAGGGTCAGCGATAGGCCACCGGACACTCAGCACCAGGTCTCCCCGGATTAGAAATGTGGAAAGAACTAATTAACCTGCTGGCATTTACTTCCGACGCTTGCACCCACATTCTTTCTTCCAGACTGTAACCTCTCAAATGCACCAGATATTGAAGGGAGCGACGGACAAAACGAGAATGAACAATTCTTGCCACCTGAAACTCCAAGCACCCGGTATAATGGAAGTCAATAGGAGAACCCGAGCATTAAACCAGGTACCCCCTGCTCTGAAGAGGGGAGGGTGCCTGGTTCATAAGAAAATGTTAGAAATTGTTGGTAACACCACCGAAATGGTTCTGTAACAGCATGGGGAGGATGTATGGATGCATCTTGGACTCGCTGGTCGCTGCTGGGAATTATATTGTCCAAATAGTATACCACTTTTACATAACAACAATAATACACACAAAACCAAGGAAAAAAATTGATTTTAGAGGAAAAATTGATAGAAAACATTCTTTCCTGAATATTTACTTGTATATAAAGTGCAAGTGCTGCCAAAAATTACAAGGAACCGGCACTCCGATACACCCTTAGTTACACATAAAGGAGGGCATCATACACACCTTTAAAAATTATGATTTATGGCCTTCTGGTGACCCTCAAAAACATTAGGAGCAAGGGCCTGCTGATCTGACCATCGAAAACATTATGGGCAGTGGCCTGCTGCCGCTTTGGTGACTCTAGTTAACCTGGGGCCGATGGCACGTCCTCGTGACGGTGACTATCCATTTGGATGTCTGGCCGATCAACTTTCGATATAATTGTCAGCTCAAAACCATTGTAAACTACGGGTAACGGCGAATCAGTGTTTGAGTCCGGAGAGGGAGCCTGACAAACGGTTACCACATACAAGGAAGGCGAGCGGGTGGCACGCAAATCACACACTCCCGACTCGTGGAGGTAGTGACGATAAATAACAATACAGGACTCTTAAGAGGCCCTGTTATTGGAATAAGTAATACAAAATCACAGGGAATGTCACTGCAGTATTTTGGTGTTCCGAGCATAGCGATGCTCGAGCCGAACAGGTATTTGGCCGAGCATGCTCGCTCAACACTAATGAGGAAACGTTATACAGGAGAGGCCCTGCTACCGCTTTGTTGAATCTAGATAACTTCTGCCTGATCGCACGTCCCCGTGATGTCCGTGATCCATTTGGATATCTTCCCAATCAACTTTCGATGTTCTTTTATGCGCATAACATGGTGACTACCGGTAACGGAGAATAATTGATCGATTTCGGAGAGGGAGCCTGATAAACGGCTACAGCTGCTACTTCAAAGCAAGTCAGCATGAGTTGCGGGCCTGCATGTGAGCTGACCCTCTAAAAGATTTGAGTTGCGGGCCTGCAGGTGAGCTGACCCAGTAAAAGATTTGAGTTGCAGGCCTGCAGGTGAGCTGACCCAGTAAAAGATTTGAGTTGCGGGCCTGGAGGTGAGCTGAGGTGGAACCGACAAACCCAACTTGATTTTGATGGCTGCATTAATCTGCGGATGACCGTCATACAGCTCTACAGATTTGTTTCCATCTGCATCTTTCTCAACAATCTGTGGCCTCAGTCTTTTATCCAGACTCAGTCATTGTGCCACTATGTGGCCTCCTCATGCTGCCATCTCCACACCATGTCACCTTGCCACTCATTTTTATTACTATGCTGCTGCTGCTGCTGCTTAAAAGGCCTTAAACTGATCACCAGGCCCACAATTTAATTAAGGTTTTGGAATCGATAAACCCAACTTGTTTTTGTGGGCTGCATCAGTGGCATAGCTAGAAATGACTAGGCCTCACAGCAAATTTTTTAATGGGGCTCCATCCCACAGTAATTTTTTAGCGACCCCTTCCTTTCATGCCGCCCTCATTCCTGTGACTAGTAAAGATCGCTCTCTCAGACCAGGGCCGGCAGCTGATCCATCCATTTTATACACTGTCTATACTGTCACTGTATATCATTTTATTGTGTAATACTGTTGAGGGGGCTGCAGCTTCCCCTGCTTCCCCAATAGCTACACCGCTGGTCTGCATTAATCTGCAGGTGACGGTGATACAGCTCCACAGGTTCTTTCCATCTGCATCTTTCTAAACAATCTGTGGCCTTAGTCTTTTATCCAGACTCAGTCATTGTGCCACTATGTGGCCTCCTCATGCTGCCATCTCCACACCATGTCACCTTGCCACTCATTTTTATCACCATGCTGCTGCTGATGCTGCTTAAAAGGCCTTAAACTCATCACCAGGCCCACAATCTAATTAAGGTTTTACGCACAAAACCAAAGTAAAAAATCGATTTTATAGGAAAAATTGATTGAAAACATTCTTTCCTGTATATTTACTTGTATATAAAGTGCAAGTGCTGCCAAAAATTACAAGGAAGAGGCACTCCGATACAACCTGTATATCACATAAAGGAGGACCTCATTCACATTGAGTTGCGGGCCTGTAGCTGAGCTGACCCTGCAAAACATTTGAGTTGCAAGCCTGTAGGTGAGCTGACCCTGGAAAAGATTTGATTTGCGGGCCTGCAGGTGAGCTGACCCTGTAAAAAAATTTAATTTTTGGCCTTCAGGGGAGCTGACCCTGTAAAATATTTGATTTAAGGGGCCTGCAGGTGAGCTGACCCTGTAAAAAGTTATATGTGAGGGGCTGCTGGTGAGCGGACCCTCTAAAAAATTATATTCGAAGGACATATGTGCAAGGGCATTATATGTGACGAATAAGCAATGCATGTTGATATGACGGAAGAGGAGGAGGAGGATGAGAAAAGGAAGATTCAACCATATACCCTTGTTTGTGGTGGAAGGAGTGCATGGGAATACAGTGCATTAACTACATTAAAAACAACACATGTAAAGTGCCTTTATGTTCCGCCGCTTTCCTCTGGTGGAGTTGAGAAGTCATGGTCAATCCAGGCCTTGTTCATTTTTATGAGTCAACCTGTCAGCATTTTCAGTTGACAGGTGGATACGCTTATCTGTAATAATGCCACCAGCAGCACTAAATACACGCTCAGACAAAACGCTGGCGGCAGGGCAGGCCAGCACCTCCAAAGCACAGAGCGCCAGTTCGTGCCACGTGTCCAGCTTGGACACCCAGTAGTTGTAAGGCACTGAGGGATCACTGAGGACGCTGACACGGTCTTCTATGTACTCCTTCACCATCTTCCAAAATTTCTCTCTCCTTGTGGCAGTAGGCCGCACATCAGGGTGCGGGTGCTGGCAGGGTGTCATGAAACTGTCCCAGGCCTTGGAGAGTGTTGCCCTGCCTCTGTTGGAACTGCTGTGTGTTCCCCTTGTCTCCCTTCCTTGGTTGAAGTACAGACTCTGCCGCCAGCGTTGTCAGATGGAAAATTTTGGACTAATTTTCCAACAAGGACCTTCTGGTATTGCACCATTTTGCTCGTCCTCTCCACCAGAGGAATGAGAGATGAGAAGTTCTCTTTGTAGTGGGGGTCAAGAAGGGTGAACAACCAGTAATCCGTGTTGTTTAAAATGCGTATAATGCGCGGGTCGCGGGAAAGGCAGCCTAACATGAAGTCAGCCATGTGTGCCAGAGTACCAACAGGCGAGACTTTGCTGTCGTCATCAGGAGGATCACTCCCAATCTCCTCCTCCTCTTCCTCCTCTTCTGCCCACCCAGGCAGAACAGATGGAATTAAACTTCCATGGGTACTACCCTCTGTAGCTGAGGCAACCGTCTCCTCCTCCTCCTCTTCAGCCTCCAATTTGCGGTGAGAAGATGAACGGAGGGTGGTCTGGCTATCACCCTGTGTAATGTCTTCCCCCATTTCCACCTCTTCCACATGCACAGCGTCGTCCTTAATTGTGAGCAGCGAACGTTTGAGAAGACACAGAAGTGGGATGGTGACTCTGATAATAGCGTTATCGCTGCTCACCATCTGTGTTGATTCCTCAAAGTTGTGTAAAACCTCACAGAGGTCAGACATCCATGCCCACTCCTCGCTTGTGAATAGCTGAAGCTGACTGGAAAGGTGACGACTATGTTGCAGCTGGTATTCCACAACTGCTTATTCCCTCTGCTGCTCACAAAGCCTGGCCAACATGTGGAACGTCGAGTTCCAGCGCGTGCTCACGTCGCACAACAGCCGGTGAGCTGGCAATTTCAAGCGCTGCTGCAGCGTTGACAGACCGGCTGAAGCTGTCGCTGACTTGCGGAAATGTGCACACACACAGCGCACCTTCACCAGTAGCTCAGGCAAATTGGGGTATGTTTTTAGAAACCGCTGAACCACAAGTTTGAACACGTGGGCTAGGCATGGGATGTGTCTGTGCTTGCTGAGCTCCAAAGTCGCCACCAAGTTAAGGCCATTATTAGACACAACCATGCCTGGTTCTAGGTTAAGTGGCGAGAGCCACAGCTCAGTCTGGTCTCCTATCCCCTGCCACAGCTCTGCGGCGGTGCGCTGTTTGTCACCTAGGCAGATCAGCTTCAGCACGGCCTGTTGCCGCTTCCCCACTGCAGTGATACACTGCTTCTAGCTACCAGCTGATGACTGGTGCTGCACGCAGATACATTGGAGATGGAAGCGGAGGAGGAGAAGTGGGGGTTGTAGCCACTAACGTAGGCGGTGGTGGAAACCCTGATGGAATTGGGGCCCGCAATCCTTGGCGTCGGTAGCACCTGTGCCTTCCCAGGATACGAGTTGCTCCCGACCTCCACAACATTCACCCAGTGTGCCGCCAGGGAAATGTAGCGTCCCTGGCCGAAAGCACTCCAAGTGTCCGTGGTTAAGTGGACCTTCCCAGTAACTGCGTTGGTCAGGGCACGTGTGATGTTAAGGGACACATGTTGGTGTAAGGCTGGCATGGCACACCTTGAAAATAGTTGCGGCTGGGGACTGTGTAACGAGGGCTGCGGAAGGCCTCAGTGTCCACAAGCCTAAACTGGGACATGAAGCTAGGTATCTTGGATGATTGTTTTTCTTGTGCTCTGGCAGCAGACACAGTTTCACCGCGCACATGGTCACGGCCTCTGCTTGCACCATCAGCATGACGGCCACTTCCCCGCCCCTTAATGCTCGCCTTCTTCATATTAAATGTGTTATGTTATAAGGGACCGTTTATAGGAAAAATGTGGATAAATTATGGAAAAAATAAAATTGCTTTCGCTAATATTTTTCCCAATATCTAGCCCTGACACACACTATTGCAGTGCAGATGTGACAATTCACTGCAGACACCGTTTATAGGAAAAATGTGGATAAATTATGGAAAAAATATACGGTAATTGTTTTCAATAATATTCTTCCTATCTCTGCCCCTGACACACAGAAGGTATTGATGAACAGATATCACAAGTCACTGCAGACACCCTCTATAGAAAAAAAATCGCAAATCATGGAAAAAAAAAATCTGACTACTTTGCAAGATTAAATTGCTGCCACCACACACAATAGTCCTTAAAGGGACTTTTGGTTCTTTGAAACATTTTAAAATTGAATAAATTGCAATCAAAAACTCCCTACACTATCTGTCCCTTCCTAACCGCAGCTCTCCCTGACTCGCAATGAGCCGAACCCGCGTCATCGGGTGTTATATAGCACCCGATGACGCGTTCCGGCCAGCCAATCCCTGTAATGCCAGTAGCCAACATTGCTACTGGCATTACAGTAATGAGAGCACTTACCTGCACGTTTATTGGCTGCTTAGCAGCCGCAAAACGTGCGGGGAGGAGACTCGAGCATGGCGCTTGAGCACATGCGGTACTCGGCCGAGTACCTCCATGTGCCGAGCATAGCGATGCTCGAGCCGAACAGGTATTCGGCCAAGCATGCTCGCTCAACACTAACAGTGACTAATTGATAAGGACCAATAAACCTAGGACCCAAATTCCAAGATGGAACCTTTAACTTAATATTTCTAGTCGACAACCACACATAGTCATTCACCCCTAGGTCCGGACCTGGCGAACGTTTTTTATCAGCCATATCTTTATATCTGCCTCCCATATTTTTCAAATTGCTTTTAACCTTTCGCCATACAGAAGAGAGTGATGATGTTAACCGTTCTTCTTCAGGGATCCCAGAAGGCAAAATTGAGGATGAAAACCATATGCACCAAAAAATGGTGACTTACCAGTTGATTCTTGATGGCTATTGTTTATAGCAAAGGTAAGTAAGATGACCATTCCTCCTGATTTTCAGACACGAAACACCCAAAAGGTAAGTCTCTAGGTTTTGGTTGGTGTGTTCAGTCTGGCTGTTCAACTGTGGATGGAAGACTGAGGAAAAGGACAAATGTACCCCAAGACAAGAACAAAATGCTTTCCAGAATTTCGAAATAAACTGGGTTCCCCAATGCGAAACAACATCTGAAGGGACCCCGTGAAGCTTCACAATTTCACTGATAAAAACCTGAGCCTGGGTTCTAGCATTTGGCAACGCGGGTAAGGCAATGAAATGCACCTTTTTACTGAACCTGTCTACAACCACTAGGATAACAGTTTTACCCTCAGATACTGGTAGGTCATTAATAAAATCCATCGACAAGTGAGTCCACGGTCTGTTGGGAATGACCAGTGCCAACAGAGACCCCGCCGGACGAGTATGAATGACTTTAGCGCGTGCACAGGTCATTCAGGTAGACACAAAATCAATTACATCCTAGTGCAACCTCGCCATCAAAAACGACGAGACAATAGCTCTGAGGTTGCCCTACTACCTGGGTACCCCGCGAGAACAGAGTTATTGTGTTATTTTTATATTTCAAGGTGCAAATTCAAAGGCACAAACAACTTTCCTGGGGGGCTGGAGACCAGGGCATCCCCCTGAGCCTCAAACACCATCCCCTCCAGGTCTAAGTGTAACGCAGAGACAACCAACCCCTTTTGTAAATTCGGCACCGTATAGTCAACATCTAGGGTTGAGCAAACCCGAACTGTAAAGTTCAGGTTCGTACCGAACTTAAGGATTTTTGGAACCCGGACCCGAACCCGAACATTTCCGGAAAAGTTCGGGTTCGGTGTTCGTCGCTTTCTTGGCGCTTTTTGAAAGGCTGCACAGCAGCCAATCAATAAGCGTCATACTACTTGCCCCAAGAGGCCATCACAGCCATGCCTACTAATGGCATTGCTGTGATTGGCCAGAGCAGCATGTGACCCAGGCTCTATATAAGCTTGGGTCACGTAGCGCTGCACGTCACTCTGCTGTTACAAGTGTAGGGAGAGGATGCTGCTGGACTGGTGATTTCTGGGAGAGAATAGGAGAGAATCTAACTCAGCGATCTACAGAGAAATAGTTGTGTGGGTGCAGGGCACTATCGTTTTACCCTGCCCTGAGCCCATTGACCAAAAAAATTGGCCATTTTATGCAAGCTCAGTGCACCAGCATTGCATCTGAGCTTTAGGGACATTGCAAATCACCATTTTTTTGGCAAACTACAACATCTGTATTAGTCAGTGTGCAATTTAAGCTAGAAATACACCCATCATTTTCTGGGGTTTGAAAAACACACTTTTTAGACAAAAAACACTATTTTCAGGCCTTGCAGCATCAGCACGTGTGAAATTACAGGCTTATATACTGCTGTCAAATTCAGTTGTTAAACAAACACTCGTTTGGGCACAAAAAATTTAGTTGGCAGCCTTTGATGCAGATGTCATTGTGAGATACACCCTTAATACATTTGGGTTCCATTCAGAGATTTTAAATACCGTCATTTGGTGCACCAATATTGAATTCAGGCCTACACTGGTTCAGGCCCTGTGAGATACACCCTCTACATAAAACTCTTTTTGGGGCAAAATACACAATAATTCAGGCCTTGCAGCATAAACACGTTTGAAATTACTGGGTTATATACTGCTGCCATATTGAGTTATTAACCCTTTCATGACCAAAGGTCATTGATGCCCCAGTGTCCAGGTCAAAATTTACAAATCTGACATGCGTCACTTTATGTGGTAATAACTTTGAAACACTTTTACTTATCCACGCCATTCTAAGATTGTTTTCTCGTGACACATTGTACTTCATGACAGTCATAAATTTGAGTCAATATATATCTCCTTTTTTTAAAAAAAATCCCAAATTTACCAAAAAATTGTAAAAATTTGCAATTTTCTAAATTTCAATTTCTCTGCTTCTAAAACAGAAAGTGATACCTCATAAAATATTTATTACATAACATTCCCCATATGTCTACTTTATGTTGGCATCATTTTGGAAATGTTATTTTATTTTTTTAGGACGTTAGAAGGCTTAGAAGTTTAGAAGCAATTCTTAAAATTTTTAAGAAAATTTCCAAAACCCACTTTTTAAGGACTAGTTCAGGTCTGAAGTCACTTTGTGGGGCTTACATAGTGGATACCCCCATAAATGACCCCATTGTAGAAACTACACCCCTCAAGGTATTCAAAACCAATTTTACAAACATTATTAACCCTTTAGGTGTTCCACAAGAATTAAAGGAAAATGGAGATGAAATTTCTAAATTTCACTTTTTTAGCAGATTTTCTATTTTATTACATTTTTTTCTTTAACACATTAAGGGTTAACAGCCAAACAAAACTCAATATTTATTACTCTGATTCTGCGGTTTACAGAAACACCCCACATGTGGTCGTAAACTGATATAAGGGCGCACGGCAGGGCGCAGAAGGAAAAGAACTCCACATGGTTTTTGGAAGGCAGATTTTGCTGGATTGGTTTTCTGAACGCCATATGTTTTTTATTTTTCTACCGATCGTCTTGTGCAGGGGCTCATTTTTTGCAGAAAGAGTTGAGGTTTTTATTGGTACCATTTTTGGGTACATAGGATTTTTTGATCATTCATTATTACACTTTATGGGACAAGGTGGCCAAAAAATTGGCTGTTTTGTAACAGTTTTTTTTTTTTACAGCGTTCATCTGAGGGGTTAGGTCATGTGACAGTTTTATAGAGCAGATCGTTACGGATGTGGCAATACCTAATATGTATACTTTTTCTTATTTATTTAAGTTTTACACAATAATAGCATTTCTGAAACCAAAAAAATGATGTTTTAGTGTCTCCATAGTCTGAGAGCCATGGCTTATTTATTTTTTGGGCGATTGTCTTAAATATGGGCTCATTTTTTGCGGGATGAGGTAACTGTTTGATTGGTACTATTTTGGGGTATATTCGCCTTTTTTGATCGCTTGGTGTTGCACTTTTTGTGATGTAAGGTGACAAAAATGGCTTATTTTTTTACACCGTTTTTATTTTTTATGGTGTTTATTGGACGGGGTTGATGATGTGATATATTTTTAGAGATGATCGTTACGGACGTGGTGACACCTAATATGTGTGGTTTTCTGTTTGTTTTTTTTGTTTTTTTTATAAGAAAAGGAAATTTATTTTTTACATTTTTATTTATTTATTTTTACTTTTATTATTTTCACATTTTTTTTTATCAGTTCCCTCTTGGATCTTGAAGATCCAGTGGGGCTGATGGTTGTACTATACTTTGCAATGCTCTTGCATTGCAAAGTATAATACAATCAGATGCCTGTAGGTGGCAGCACTGGACGCCTATACCAGGGCAACCGGACGCCTTTGCAAAGCGTCCGGTTGCCATGGCAACCATCGGGCGCTGCGATCGCAGCAGCCCTGATGGTTGAGAGAGAGGGGGCCCCCTCCCTCTATTACCCCCATGGATGCCGCTACTGCGGCATCTATGGGGTTACAGCAGTGTCAGCATAGAGCTGACACTCGCTGCTGATGGCGGCGGCTCAGGAATGGAGCCGCCGCCATCACACACACAAGGGGGACCGCATCGGGGGCAGGGGGCAGCGCTGGAAACGGGGGAGGGGGGGCAGCATTTTACTTACAGATCGGGGCAGGAGGGGGCGGACCGCATCGGGGGCAGGATAAGATGATGGACAAGAAGGGGGCACAGATCGGTGCAGGAGGGGGCGGACCGCATCGGGGGCAGGACAAGAACAAGGAGGGGGCACAGATCGGGGCAGGACCGCATCGGGGGCAGGACATGAACAAGGAGGGGGCACAGATCGGGGCAGGACCGCATCGGGGGCAGACAATGAACAAGGAGGGGGCACAGATCGGGGGCTTCAGGACACATTACCAATTTCAGGCTCTGATCTGCAGAGCGCAGATCAGAGCCTGAAACCGGCATTTTTTCACTGCCGCGATCCGATTGGTTAGTCTGCACAGACTAACCAATCGGATCGATTGCCGGCAAGGGGCCACTCTGATTGGCCCCTTGCCGGCATTACCGCACTGTATGTTGTCCTTGACAGCAGCAGGACAGGGGCAGAAGCTTAAATCCAAGCGCTTTGCAGCGCTTGGATTAAAGAGCTGCCAGAACGTGTATATACGTGGTAGCTGCACGGGGCATGTGCAGCTATCACGTATATATACAGATTGCAGTCGTGAAAGGGTTAAACAAATAGTGGATCCAGTTCCTTCACATTGTCTCCCACCCAGTCTCCTGCTGAAAGACCACAGTTGGCACCTGCAGCCCGTGTCCATCAGTTTTTCACCTCACCCCCTTGCAAATCAGACAAGCAGTCCCAAGTCATGCAGCAGTCTCTTCTGCTTTTTGATGACTCTGTTAGCAGGGCTTCCCAGGGACATCCACCTAGCCCTGCCCCAGAAGTGGAAGAGATTGAGTGCACCGATGCCCAACCACTTATGTTTCACGATAAGTACATAGGAGGACCATCGCAGCACGTCTCGGATGATGACGAAACACAGGTGCCAACTGCTGGGGCTTTCTGCACTGTGTAGACCGACAAGGAGGGCAGGGGTGAAGACTGGGTGGAAGATGATGTGGAGGACGATGAGGTCCTCGACCCCACATGGAATCAAGGTCATGCGAGTGACCTGTGTAGTTCAGAGGAAGAGGCGGTGGTCGCACAGAGCCACCAGCACAGCAGAAGAGGGAGCAGGGTGCAAAAGCGGAGCGGCAGTCCTCTAGACAGTACGCCTCCTACTGCCCACCACAGCAAGGGACCGAGCACACCAAAGCCAGCTCCAAGGAGTTCCCTGGCGTGGCAGTTCTTCAGACAATGTGCTGACGACAAGACACGAGTGGTTTGCACGCTGTGCAATCAGAGCCTGAAGCGAGGCATAAACGTTCTCAACCTAAGCACAACCTGCATGACCAGGCATTTAAGTGCAAAGCACGAGCTGCAGTGGAGTAGACACCTCAAAAACCAAGAAAGGTCTCTGGCTCCTCCTGCTTCCTCTTCTGCTGCAGTCGCGGCCTCTTCATCCACCTCTGGAGTGACAGTGCCACCTGCCACCCCGCAAACAGAGGATCTGCCAGCAACACCAACACCTGGGTCACCAAGCATCTCCACAATGTCCCACGGAAGCGTTCAGCTCTCCATCTCCCAAACACCAGAGAAGAAGAGGAAGTACCCCCCTACCCACCCGCGATCCCTAGCCCTGAATGCCAGCATTTCTAAATTACTGGCCTTTGAAATTCTGTCATTCCATCTGGTGGAGACGGATAGTTTTAAAGGCCTTATGGCGGTGGCTGTCCCACAGTACGTCGTGCCCAGCCGCCACTACTTTTCAAGGCGAGCCATCCCTTCCCTGCACAACCAAGTAGGGGACAAAATCAGGTGTGCACTGCGCAACGCCATCTGTGGCAAGGTGCACCTGACTATGGATACGTGGACCAGTAAGCACGGTCAGGGCCGTTATATCTCTATAACAGCACACTGGGTAAATGTAGTGGCGGCTGGGCCTGAGGCGGATAGCAGTTTGGCGCATGTCCTTCCACCACCGAGGATTGCAGGGCGCTTCAGTTTGCCTCCTGTTGCTTCCTCCTCCTCCTCCGCTTCCTCATCCTCTACCAGCTCCTCATCCGGTCAGCGTAACACCTTCACCACCAACTTCAGCACAGCCAGGGGTAAACGACAGCAGGCAGTTTTAAAACTTATCTGTTTGGGGGACAAACCCCACACCGCGCAGGAGCTGTGGACGGGCCTTGAACAACAGACCGACGAGTGGTTTGTGCCAGTGAGCCTCAAGCCCGGCCTGGTGGTGTGCGATAATGGGTGAAATCTCGTAGCAGCTCTGGGACTAGCCGGCTTGACGCACATCCCTTGCCTGGCGCATGTGCTGAATTTGGTGGTGCAGAGATTCCTTAAAAATTACCCCGACATGTCAGAGCTGCTGCATAAAGTGCGGGCCATCTGTGCGTGCTTTCTGCGTTCTCACCCTGCTGCTGCTCGCCTGTCAGCGCTGCAGCGTAACTTCGGCCTTCCCGCTCACCGCCTCATATGCGACGTGCCCACCAGGTGGAACTCCACCTTGCACATGCTGGCCAGACTGTGCGAGCAGCAGCAGGCGATAGTGGAGTTTCAGCTGCAGTACGCACGGGTGAGTCGCTCGGCGGAACAGCACCACTTCACCACCAATGACTGGGCCTCCATGCGAGACCTGTGTTCCTAATTGCGCTGTTTCGAGTACTCCACCAACATGGCCAGTGCCAATAACACCGTTCTCAACGTTACTATTTCACTTCTATGCCTCCTTGAAAAAACGCTCCTGGCGATGATGGAAGAGGATGTGGCACAGGAGGAGGAGGAGGAGGGATCATTTTGTAGGGTTTCCGGCCAGTCATTCCCAAGTGGCTCCGAGGGTGGGTTCCAGCACCCACAAACCCAAGGTACACAATTGTCCAGCCAGGGCACAGTTCTGGAGGATGACGAGGTGGAGGATGAGGAGGAGGAGATTGAGGAGGAGGTAGAACCATGTTCACAGCAGGGTGGCACCCAGACCAGCTCATGGCCATCACTGGTGCGTGGATGGGGGGATACAGAGGACACAGACGATACACCTCCCACAGAGGACAGCTTTTTGTTGCCTCTGGGCAGCCTGGCACTCATGAGCGATTACATTCTGCCGTGTCTCCGCAACGACCGCCGAGTTGCCCACATTCTAACTTGTGCTGATTTCTGGGTGGCCACGCTGCTGGATCCCCATTACAAGGACAACGTACCGTCCTTAATTCCGTCACTGGAGCGTGATCGTAAGATGCGCGAGTACAAACGCACGCTGGTAGATGCGCTGCTGGTGGCATTCCCACCTGACAGCGGGGGCACAGTGGAAGCACAAGGCCAAGGCAGAGGAGGAGGAAGTCGCTAAAGCAGCTGGGGCACCGCCAGCACCTCAGAAGGCAGGGTTAGCATGGCCGACATGTGGAAAAGCTTTGTCAGCACGCCACAACAACCAGCACCACCAGCTGATACGGAACGTCTTAGCAGGAGGCAGCATTTCACCAACATGGTGGAGCAGTATGTGTGCACACGCCTACACGTACTGAATGACGGGTCTGCCCCTTCAACTTCTGGGTCTCCAAATTGGGCACATGGCCTGAGCTTGCCCTTTACGCCTTGGAGGTGCTGGCCTGCCCTGCAGCCAGTGTATTGTCTGAACGTGTGTTTAGCACGCAGGGGGCGTCATCACAGACAAGCGCAGCCGCCTGTCCACAGCCAATGTGGACAAGCTCACGTTCATTAAAATGAACCAGGCCTGGATCCCTCAGGACTTGTCCGTACCTTGTGCAGAATAGACATGTATACCGGCACTAAGCAGCCATTGTTATACTGCAGCGCAATTGCTCATGTTTGCATTTTGGATATTTCACACTTTTTTGGAGTGTACCTTAATTTTACAAAATTAAATTAAAACCAAAAACCTGTGTTGGCTATCTCGTCCTCCTCCACCGACGCTTCCACCTACACCTTTACTTCCACCGCCTCCTCAAACTCCTACTCCATATGGAACTCCACCTCATAAATCCATTTTTTTATTTTTATTTATTTTATATCATTTCACTACTTTGTTATTTACATTTTATGGTGAAATTTACCGATTTTTGGGTGTATAGTACCACTGCTATACCTAGTAGGCCGGTTAAAAAATAAATAAATTGTCATTTACATTTTAGGGTGAAATTCACCAATTTTGGTGGGTATAGTACCACTACTATACCTAGTGGAACGGTAAAAATAAAATAAAAAAATTGTCAGTTAAATTTTCTGGCAAAATAAACAAATTTTTGGGTGTATAGTACCACTGCTATACCTAGTAGACAGGTTAAAAAAAAAATTGTCAGTTATATATTCTTAATAAATTTCAATAATTTTGGTGTTACATTCTTGGGTTATTATACAATTTTAGACGTGAATAAACACCTGCTCTGCATAGGTGACAGGGAATAAAGTTGAATTAGTCTTACCGGTAGTTCCTTTTTCGCGAATCCTCCATGACGGCACCTTACCTGGAGATTATCCTCCTCCTCCAGCCAGGCAGGGACAGGAAGGTTCAAAAGGGCCCGCCTCCTCACTTATCTTCAGTGTCTTCTGGACTTGACAGGTCCTAAACTTACACACTCATTCATGACCTTCGTCAGTGACTTAACTATTCTCTGTTATACATATTAAATCGCATACATATAACTCTAGACCAATTATTTAATTTCATTACTAGTCCTTTTTTTATTTATTTTTTATTTTAGGGGGGGAATATAACCGGTGCCATCATCGAGGATTCGCGAAAAAGGAATTACCGGTAAGACTAATTAAACTTTTCCTCTCCCCTCCATGACGGCACCTTAATTGGAGAGCTAACAGATTAGTCAATTAGGGAGGGACAACTGCTTGTAAAACTTTCCTACCGTAGGATAGGTCTCTTTTAGAATCAATATCTATCCTATAGTGTTTTCCAAAGGTATGAGGACTCGACCAGGTTGCTGCCCTACAGATTTGATCCAAGGAAGCGGATGCTTCTTCCGCCCATGAAGTCGATACTGCCCTTGTAGAATGAGCTTTGATATTTACCGTGGGTCATTCTCCCATTACTATGTAGGCTTCTGAGATGGCCGATTTTAGCCAGCGTGCAATAGAAGGTTTGGGCGCTTTTAATCCTTTTCTACCCCCTAAGAATTGGATAAAGAGGTTATTAGATTTTCTCCAATCTTTAGTTTCCGATATATACTTCAGAACACACCTTCTGACATCCAAAGTGTGAAAGACTTCTTTTTTAGATCTGGGATTTTCACAGAATGAAGGAAGAACCACCTCCTCCATCCTATGGAACTCCGAGACCACCTTAGGCAGAAAGGAATCGTCGAATCTCAGGACTATTCTATCATCCCTGATAATCATGAAGGGTTTTTTAACCGAGAAGGCCTGTATCTCATTAACCCTACGTGCAGAGGTAATGGCAACTAGGAATACTGTTTTAAGGGTCAAATATCTGATATTTGCTGATTCCAAAGGTTCAAAAGGGGGTTTAGTGAGACCGGAAAGAACAGTGTTTAAATCCCACGAAGCGACCAGAGGCCTACTCCGGGGTCTGAGCCTGTCGGTTCCCTTCATAAAGCGAATGATCCACTGGTTAGATGCTATTTTATCATCTAAATAGGCGCTTAATGCTGAAATTTGTACTCTAAGAGTGCTAGGTTTTAAACCCTTATTAAAGCCTTCTTGGAGAAAATCTAGAATAGACAAAATACTCCCCGCTGAGTTATAAGGATTTCTGAGCATCAGGAAACATATCTGTTCCAGATTTTACATTAAATTCTATTTGTGACTTCTTTTTTGCTGGCTAGCATGGTATTGATTACTCTGTCAGATAGACCGTTAGATTTTAAGACTGCCCTTTCAGGATCCAAGCCGAGAGGTGCAGACTTTGTGTCTTTGGGTGAAGAACCGGCCCTTGACTTAGGAGGTCTTCTGACCAGGGTAGAATCCATGATTCCTCCATGGACATTTTTGCCAGGAGAGGAAACCAAGATCTCCTCGGCCAGTTGGGTACAATTAGAATTACATTGGTCCTCTCTTCTTTTATTTTTCTGAGTACCCTTGGAATCAGAGGCAGAGGTGGGAAGCAATATGCCAGTTGGAATTTCCAAGGAAGAGCCAGTGCATCTGTCCCTGCACTTCTCGGATCCCTTGGATCTAGGGAAAAATAAGTTGGTAATTTCGCATTTATCTTGTTTGCAAAAAGGTCTATCTGGGGAAATCCCCATTTTTGTGTTAAGGCTTGAAAAATTTCCTCTTTTAAACTCCACTCTCTCGGATCTAATTTCCTGCGGCTGAGGAAATCCGCTTGGATGTTTTGCGTCCCCTTTAAAAAGACCGCTGATAGGGAGAGGAGATTCTCCTCTGCCCACAAGAAAATTTTGTTGGTTAAGGCTTGTAGTCGCTCGCTTTTCGTTCCTCCCTGGTGGTTTATATACGCTACAACCGTCTTGTTGTCGGATCTTATTTGTACATTGGAACCTTTTAGCTCCTCTGAGAAGTAACTTAGAGCCCCCCACACCGCGAGAAGTTCCCGGTGATTTGATGAGAATTTTTTCTGGGATTGGGACCACTCCCCTTGGGCCGACAATGTTTGGAGATGCGCTCCCCAGCCCCACAGACTGGCATCTGTGGTGAGGATCAACTGATTTCTCACTATCCACGGTACTCCCTTTTGCAGGTTTGAACTTAAGTCCCACCATTTTAGTGAGGACAGAATGTGATCCAGAATCGCTATTAGTCTGTCTAGGGAATCCCGTTTCCGGTTCCATTTTTTTAACATAAATCTCTGAAGAGGACGGGAATGTATTTGCGCCCACTTCACTGCCGGGATGCAAGCTGTAAAAGACCCTATCAGGGCCATAGTTTGCCTTATGGTGTGGGATTTATGTTGTCTGAATTGTTTTACTTGGGATTGGATTTTTATGATCTTCTCTACTGGTAAAAAGCATTTTTGGCTTACTGAGTCTATGAGAATTCGTAAAAAGACTATTTTCTGCGTGGGAACTAAGTGAGACTTCTACCGATTTAAAATCCAACCCAGTTCCTCCAGTCTGTCTATCGTTTTGGATAGATTGGTTTCTAGGTCTTTCTGGGAGTCCCCCACTATCAAAAGGTCATCCAGGTATGGAACTATCATTACTTTCTCCTTTCTCAGAGGGGTTATCATCTCTAGCATAATTTTCGTAAAAAGTCTGAGGGGGAGTTGTTATCCCAAATGGCAGTGCTTGAAACTGGAAATGTTTTAGATGCCCTTGGACCCACACCGCTATTCTCAAAAATTGTTGTGACTCTGGATGAATGGGTACGTGAAAATACGCATCTTTTAAATCTATGGATGCTAGAAACACCCCTTCTTGTAAAACTTTGACCGTGGTTTTTATAGCTTCCATCTTGAATTTTTCGTACTTTATGGACTTGTTCAGCATTTTCATATTTATGATGAGACGCATTTTCCCGTTCGGCTTTCTTACCAGAAAAACCCTGGAATAACAGCCCAGACCGACTCGATTCGTCGGTACCGGAACTAAAACGTTCATCTGAACTAGCAGTTCGATTTCTTGCTCCATGCAAAGCTGAAGATGTTCCGAGCTCTGAACTGGATTCTGAACAAATAGAGTGGGGGGACTTTTGACAAAGGGAATACTGTACCCTTCGTGGAGGGTATTTAATAACCAGCGGCTGCATTAGTATTTTTCCCAGCACTCCACAAATTTTCCCAGTCTTCCCCCCACTGGGGCTCTGGCGTCATTTTTTGGAAGATTCCTCCGAACGGGGAGAGAACATAAAACCCTTCCCTTCTGTTTACCCGATCTCCTGTTTTCTGTTTTACTCCTTTTGTTTTGAAAACTACCCTTCTTTTGGGGACGAAAAAAAGGAGTTTTCCTTTTCTTTTTGTCCTCCGGGAAACTCTTTTTGGAATCAGAGGCTTTCTCTAGAATTTTATTTAAGTCCTGACCAAAGAGAAGATTACCATAAAACGGGATGTTGCATAATTTTGCCTTGGAACCTGTGTCTCCAGACCAGGCTTTTAGCCAAAGTGCCCTTCTAGAGTTATTAGCTAGGGCCGTAGCTCTTGCGGTCAGACTAACGGAATCCGCTGTTGTGTCTGACAGAAAATCTACGGCTTTTAATAAGAGAGGGAAGGAGTCAGCAAAGTTTTCGTATAGGGTATTGGATTTTAGTAATGTTTCCAGTTGTACCAGCCAACTTTTTAGGCATCTAGCTACGGATGTGGCCGCGATATTAGGTTTAAATAAAGCCGCGGGCGCATCCCAGGTTCTTCTAAGGTTAGCATCCACTTTTTTATCCATAGGGTCACGTAATGATCCTGTATCTTCAAACGGTAAGGAAGAACCCTTAGCCAGTTTGGAGAGTGATACATCAATTTTAGGACAATTTAAGAACGAAGATAATTCTTCTTCGTCGAAGGGAAGCCTTTTCCTAATTGTTCTGGGTAGGAAAACTTTCCTGTCTGGATTTTTCCACTCCCTCAAAATAAGAGACTGCAGATTTTTGTGTACCGGAAATACCCTTTTTTTCTTGGTTTATAATACTGAAAACATTCTATCCTGGGCGGATCTATGTATTTTTTCTTCTTTAATTTCCATGGTATCCCTGACCGCTTTTAATAGATCGTTTATATCGTCAGATGAAAATGAGTCATTTTTAAAATCGCCATCAGAGTCAGAATTACTACTACTCTCATCGCTATCCGAAGAAACATCGGAAGAAGATGTAGAGGTTTTTAAGGGCGATTTTTTTCCTGGACCCCTGTTTTGATGTTGATGGTACGCTAGCGGCTGCAGAAAAATCTGAAAAAGCGGATTTTATTTCTTGTTTAATCAGACCCCGCAGTTCCTGTCTTAAAGACGGGACTTCCTCCCTGATAATGTTATCAATGCATTTTTCACAACGTTTTTTCGCATGATTTTAGGGGAGTTTAACAGAACATACGCGACATCTACGAATTTTTGATTTTTGCGCTATTTTAGGTTTCACAGAAATGTCTTTGTCACTCTTCCATACAAAAGGGGGAAAAGATGAGAAAGGCCTATTAACAGCATGTGCAAGCAGCATTCCATACTCACAACCTGGATGTCACTCACTGCTACAGGTTGGTCCATAGCTTCCTCCGGATCCATATGTGTGGATGGCTGAGGCTGCAGAAATGCTTGAAACTTCTCTGGTCAGAGGCCGACATCCGACTTGACCAGGGCGCCAGTTTTTAAAAACGTATGGCCGGAAGTCTTACCAGGACCTCCGACGTCATCCAGGCCGGCAACTCTCAAGCCACCACTAATAGGCCCCCGGATGACGTCACCCGCCGGAGCCGAGAATCTCGGGCAGCGGACGGCCTAGAACCCGGAAGTGCTCATTTGAGTGTCCGGGTGCCGCAGCCTGCCACTACGCGCTGGCGCGCGCGAGTTCTAAACGAAGAGGACCGCGGCAGGCACTCCGTGAAAACGGACTTACTTGCCCAAGGTAAGCCCGTGGCTGGCGCAATGCACCCGCTATTCTGCGATAGCTCCCGACCGGAGCGCAAAGATAGTTCCTATCCTCCGCCTGGCAGGGACAGGAAGACACTGAAGATAAGTGAGGAGACGGGCCCTTTTGAACCTTCCTGTCCCGGCCTGGCTGGGGGAGGAGGATAATCTCCAAGTAAGGTGCCGTCATGGAGGGGAGGGGAAAAATTTAATAAATTATTCAGTAATTAATGCGCACCACATCCTTACATTCAATGCTTAAACTTTGAAAAGTTGTCACACTTTTATGCTTTAATAATTTCTCCCATATTTCAACTCTAATTTTAAATTTTAGAAAATTTATCCTCCCTTGGATGTGGTCTCTCTTTCTCACGCTCCCTCTCCGGCGTGGAACCCTGATTCCCCGCCACCCGTGATCACCATGATAGGCGCATAAAAGAACATCGAAAGTTGATAGAGCAGATATCAAATTGGATCGTGAACATCACGGGGACGTGCGACATGGTGGGGCAGTAAGTGTGCACACGCCTACACGAACTGACTGACAGGGGTCAGCCCCTGCAACTTCTGGGTCTCCAAATTGGGCACATGGCCTGAGCTTGCCCTTTACCCCTTGGAGGTGCTGGCCTGCCCTGCAGCCGGTGTATTGTCTGAACGTGTGTTTAGCACGACTGGAGGGGGTTATCACAGGTTATATTTCCCAATGTTTTGGGGTGTACCTTCATTTTAAAAATAAAATTTAAAACCAAAAAGCAGTGTAGGCTACCTCCTCCTCCTCCACTGCCGCTTCCACCTACACCACCACATCCACCTCCTCCTCAACCTCCTACTCCATATGGACCTGGTCCTCCTAGATCAAGATTATTATTTTTTATTTTTACGTATTTTATGTTATTTTAAGTCATTTCCCTATCCACATTTGTTTGCAGAGCACTTGCCATGCTCTTAACCACATTTTGACGCCATTTGCAGCCCTCTAGCCCTTTCCATGAAATTTTTACAACCATTTTAGTGATCAAAAGTTCAGGTCCCCATTGACTTCAATGGGGTTCGGGTTCGGGGTCAAGTTCGGGTCAAGTTCGGGTCCCGAACTCAAACTTTTTTCTGAAGTTCGGCCGAACCTGTCGAACCTGAACATCCAGGTGTCCGCTCAACTCTATCAACATCACCTCCTCCAGGAAAACTTCTGGATAATGCATCAGCCTTGGTATTTTTTGCCCCTGGACGATAGGTGATAATAATATTAAACCTGGTAAAAAACAAAGACCACCTAGCTTGTCTAGGGTTAAGATGTTTAGCAGACTCAAGGTATAACAAGTTTTTATGATCCGTAATCACCTTGACGGGATGAGCTGCCCCCTCCAAAAAGTGACGCCATTCCTCAAACGCTAATTTAATAGCTAAAAGTTCCCTGTTGTCTATATCATAATTCTTCTTGGCTACCGACAATTTCTTAGAAAAGAAAGCACAAGGATGCCATTTACTTGGAGACGGACCCTGAGACAGTAAAGCCCCCATCCCCACCTCTGATGCATCAACCTCCACAATAAAAGGTTGAGAAACATCCAGCTGGACCAGTATGGTTGCCGAGGTGAAACTCTCCTTCCGAGAGGAAAAAGCCAGTTTAGCAGAGTCAGACCATTTAGAAAAATCAGTTCCCTTTTTAGTCATGTCAGTAAGGGGTTTGACAATCGCAGAATAGTTCTGAAAGAATTTTCTATAGAAATTGGCAAAACCCCAAAAAACGCTGCAGAGCCTTTAGGTTCTCAGGAAGATCCTATTCTAGGATCGTGTGGACCTTCTCTGGATCCATACGGAACCCTGAAGCCGATAGCAGGTACCCCAGGAATTGTACCTCCTGTATGGCAAATACACATTTCTCCAATTTAGCATTTGTGTTCAGTACGGCTAAGTGAGCGAATACGATTCCTAATAACAGCAGTGGAGGTGTGGCGGGACTAAAGTGGGCCAACCTAGGTATAAAAGTTTTCAGAAAATGATAAGAAATTAAAAGGGGTATGGGTGGGTGGGTACCATGAATGCCATAGGGCTGTGCGTATCGGGAGGGGAGGAGGCCCGCAGCTTTATATATAGCCCGTACAGGTGCCTCCCCTCTCACAAATATCGCAAATAACATTTGCTTTACACATATCTTATTTGTCCGTAAAATCTGCAACACCTGCCTGACATGCACCTTGTGTGTCTCCAGATCGGGTGAATAGATCAAAATATCATCAAGATATATCACCAAATCTTCCGATAAGATGACAAAACATATCGTTGACAAAGTGTTGAAAGACAGCAGGAGCATTAGTCAGGCCAAATGGCATGACCAGGATTTCATAAGACCCCTCCGCAGTGCTAAACGCTGTCTTCCACTCATCCCCCTCTTTGATTCGAATCAGATCGTACGTTCCCCTAAATCCATTTTGGAAAACCATTTCACACCAGCAATCTGATTAAAAAGGTCGGGAATGAGAGGAATAGGATAGGGATCTTGGATAGTTATCGGATTTAGTTCACGAAAATCAGGGCAAGGACGCAAGTCCACATCTTTCTTCTTCACAAAGAGGAATCCTGCATCCACAGGTGAAGGGGGTCCGATATGTCCTTTAGCCAGACTCTCGGAAATATAGTCCTTCATGGCTTGTTTTTCGGGGCCAGAGAAATGATATAACCTGGTCTTAGGTAACTTTGCTCCAGGGAACAGGTTAACCGGGCAATCATTCGGACGATGCGGTGGTAACTCCTGACACCCCTTCTCAGAGAAAACATCTTCAAAGTCGGACACAAATGCTGGTAAGGTTGTCATGGAGGTGGCTGAGCAACTTCTACTTAAGCAATTGTCACTACAATGCTCACCAGGGGCGGACATACCGCCTGTGCAGCTGCACAGGGGCCCAGAGTGTGAGGGGCCCAGCCTGGACTGGCCCACTGGGGAGATCGTGACTAACAAATGAGCTTTCTGAGTTGCCGGTAAGCTCCTCCCACTGGGACCCCTTCCTGAACTTCAGAGGGACTGAGAGATGATCTGCTGGTCAGGGGCTGACTCATAGGAGGGCTGGGAGGTTTTAGGGTAATCAGCTCTCCTGGTCAGTAAGGCTGGATCCACAGGGTCTGCTTTTTAACAAATCGCGGCAAAAAAACACTGCATTTTGCCGCAATTTTATCAAAAATAGAACCTTGTTGACCCAACCTTACTGACCAGGAGATGGAGAGCTAATTGGTCTACAAACTGTCACTCAAATGCACTGACAGCCTCTCCTCCAATGAGTCAGCTCTGCTAGAAGGAAGGAAGGGCTGCTGCTGTGTGGAGACCGAGCCCTGCTACTGAGAGGGGGAGGAGCCTGAGCCTGCTGCTGGTAGGGGGAGGGGCCTGAAACTGCTACTGGGAGGGGGAGGAGGATGAGTCTGCTACTGAGAGGGGGAGGGGCCTGAACCTGCTACTGATAGGGGAGGAGCCTGAACCTGCTACTGAGAGGGGGAGGGGCCTGGCTGAGGACACAAGAACCAGCAATACAGAGCCAGGAGGTGAGGAAGGGATCTATATGTAATGTAGTATAAAAGAGTGCCTGCATGTATGACAGTCTGTGTGAGAGTGCCTGCATGTATGACAGTCTGTGTGAGAGTGCCTGCATGTATGACAGTCTGTGTGAGAGTGCCTGCATGTATGACAGTCTGTGTGAGAGTGCCTGCATGTATGACAGTCTGTGTGAGAGTGCCTACATGTATGACAGTCTGTGTGAGAGTGCCTGCATGTATGACAGTCTGTGTGAGAGTGCCTGCATGTATGACAGTCTGTGTGAGAGTGCCTGCATGTATGACAGTCTGTGTGAGAGTGCCTGCATGTATGACAGTCTGTGTGAGAGTGCCTGCATGTATGACAGTCTGTGTGAGAGTGCCTGCATGTATGACAGTCTGTGTGAGAGTGCCTGCATGTATGACAGTCTGTGTGAGAGTGCCTGCATGTATGACAGTCTGTGTGAGAGTGCCTGCATGTATGACAGTCTGTGTGAGAGTGCCTGCATGTATGACAGTCTGTGTGAGAGTGCCTACATGTATGACAGTCTGTGTGAGAGTGCCTGCATGTATGACAGTCTGTGTGAGAGTGCCTGCATGTATGACAGTCTGTGTGAGAGTGCCTGCATGTATGACAGTCTGTGTGAGAGTGCCTGCATGTATAAAAGTCTGTGTATGTGAGAGTGCCTGCATGTATGACAGTCTGTGTATGTGAGAGTGCCTGCATGTATGACAGTCTGTGTGAGAGTGCCTGCATGTATGACAGTCTGTGTGAGAGTGCCTGCATGTATGACAGTCTGTGTGAGAGTGCCTACATGTATGACAGTCTGTGTGAGAGTGCCTGCATGTATGAAAGTCTGTGTGAGAGTGCCTGCATGTATGACAGTCTGTGTGAGAGTGCCTACATGTATGACAGTCTGTGTGAGAGTGCCTGCATGTATGACAGTCTGTGTGAGAGTGCCTGCATGTATGACAGTCTGTGTGAGAGTGCCTGCATGTATGACAGTCTGTGTGAGAGTGCCTGCATGTATAAAAGTCTGTGTATGTGAGAGTGCCTGCATGTATGACAGTCTGTGTGAGAGTGCCTGCATGTATGAAAGTCTGTGTATGTGAGAGTGCCTGCATGTATGACAGTCTGTGTGAGAGTGCCTACATGTATGACAGTCTGTGTGAGAGTGCCTACATGTATGACAGTCTGTGTGAGAGTGCCTGCATGTATGAAAGTCTGTGTGAGAGTGCCTGCATGTATGACAGTCTGTGTGAGAGTGCCTACATGTATGACAGTCTGTGTGAGAGTGCCTACATGTATGACAGTCTGTGTGAGAGTGCCTGCATGTATGACAGTCTGTGTGAGAGTGCCTGCATGTATGACAGTCTGTGTGAGAGTGCCTGCATGTATGACAGTCTGTGTGAGAGTGCCTGCATGTATAAAAGTCTGTGTATGTGAGAGTGCCTGCATGTATGACAGTCTGTGTATGTGAGAGTGCCTGCATGTATGACAGTCTGTGTGAGAGTGCCTGCATGTATGACAGTCTGTGTGAGAGTGCCTGCATGTATGACAGTCTGTGTGAGAGTGCCTACATGTATGACAGTCTGTGTGAGAGTGCCTGCATGTATGACAGTCTGTGTGAGAGTGCCTGCATGTATGACAGTCTGTGTGAGAGTGCCTGCATGTATGACAGTCTGTGTGAGAGTGCCTGCATGTATGAAAGTCTGTGTATGTGAGAGTGCCTGCATGTATGACAGTCTGTGTATGTGAGAGTGCCTGCATGTATGACAGTCTGTGTATGTGAGAGTGCCTGCATGTATGACAGTCTGTGTATGTGAGAGTGCCTGCATGTATGACAGTGTGTGTATGTGAGAGTGCCTGTATGTATGACAGTCTGTGTGAGAGTGCCTGCATGTATGACAGTCTGTGTGAGAGTGCCTGTATGTATGACAGTCTGTGTGAGAGTGCCTGTATGTATGATAGTCTGTGTATGTGAGAGTGCCGGCATGTATGACAGTCTGTGTATGTGAGAGTGCCTGCATGTATGACAGTCTGTGTATGTGAGAGTGCCTGCATGTATGACAGTCTGTGTATGTGACAGTGCCTGCATGTATGACAGTCTGTGTATGTGAGAGTGCCTGCATGTATGACAGTCTGTGTGAGAGTGCCTGCATGTATGACAGTCTGTGTGAGAGTGCCTGCATGTATGACAGTCTGTGTGAGAGTGCCTACATGTATGACAGTCTGTGTGAGAGTGCCTGCATGTATGACAGTCTGTGTGAGAGTGCCTGCATGTATGACAGTCTGTGTGAGAGTGCCTGCATGTATGACAGTCTGTGTGAGAGTGCCTGCATGTATAAAAGTCTGTGTATGTGAGAGTGCCTGCATGTATGACAGTCTGTGTATGTGAGAGTGCCTGCATGTATGACAGTCTGTGTGAGAGTGCCTGCATGTATGACAGTCTGTGTGAGAGTGCCTGCATGTATGACAGTCTGTGTGAGAGTGCCTGCATGTATGACAGTCTGTGTGAGAGTGCCTGCATGTATGAAAGTCTGTGTGAGAGTGCCTGCATGTATGACAGTCTGTGTGAGAGTGCCTGCATGTATGACAGTCTGTGTGAGAGTGCCTGCATGTATGACAGTCTGTGTGAGAGTGCCTGCATGTATAAAAGTCTGTGTATGTGAGAGTGCCTGCATGTATGACAGTCTGTGTATGTGAGAGTGCCTGCATGTATGACAGTCTGTGTATGTGAGAGTGCCTGCATGTATGACAGTGTGTGTATGTGAGAGTGCCTGTATGTATGACAGTCTGTGTGAGAGTGCCTGCATGTATGACAGTCTGTGTGAGAGTGCCTGTATGTATGACAGTCTGTGTGAGAGTGCCTGTATGTATGATAGTCTGTGTATGTGAGAGTGCCTGCATGTATGACAGTCTGTGTATGTGACAGTGCCTGCATGTATGACAGTGTGTGAGAGTGCCTGCATGTATGACAGTGTGTGTATGTGAGAGTGCCTGCATGTATGACAGTCTGTGTATGTGAGAGTGCCTGCATGTATGACAGTCTGTGTATGTGACAGTGCCTGCATGTATGACAGTCTGTGTATGTGAGAGTGCCTGCATGTATGACAGTCTGTGTATGTGAGAGTGCCTGCATGTATGACAGTCTGTGTATGTGAGAGTGCCTGCATGTATGACAGTCTGTGTGAGAGTGCCTGCATGTATGATAGTCTGTGTATGTGAGAGTGCCTGCATGTATGACAGTCTGTGTATGTGAGAGTGCCTGCATGTATGACAGTCTGTGTGAGAGTGCCTGCATGTATGACAGTCTGTGTGAGAGTGCCTGCATGTATGACAGTCTGTGTGAGAGTGCCTGCATGTATAAAAGTCTGTGTATGTGAGAGTGCCTGCATGTATGACAGTCTGTGTATGTGAGAGTGCCTGCATGTATGACAGTCTGTGTATGTGAGAGTGCCTGCATGTATGACAGTCTGTGTATGTGAGAGTGCCTGCATGTATGACAGTGTGTGTATGTGAGAGTGCCTGTATGTATGACAGTCTGTGTGAGAGTGCCTGCATGTATGACAGTCTGTGTGAGAGTGCCTGTATGTATGACAGTCTGTGTGAGAGTGCCTGTATGTATGATAGTCTGTGTATGTGAGAGTGCCGGCATGTATGACAGTCTGTGTATGTGAGAGTGCCTGCATGTATGACAGTCTGTGTATGTGAGAGTGCCTGCATGTATGACAGTCTGTGTATGTGACAGTGCCTGCATGTATGACAGTCTGTGTATGTGAGAGTGCCTGCATGTATGACAGTCTGTGTGAGAGTGCCTGCATGTATGACAGTCTGTGTGAGAGTGCCTGCATGTATGACAGTCTGTGTGAGAGTGCCTACATGTATGACAGTCTGTGTGAGAGTGCCTGCATGTATGACAGTCTGTGTGAGAGTGCCTGCATGTATGACAGTCTGTGTGAGAGTGCCTGCATGTATGACAGTCTGTGTGAGAGTGCCTGCATGTATAAAAGTCTGTGTATGTGAGAGTGCCTGCATGTATGACAGTCTGTGTATGTGAGAGTGCCTGCATGTATGACAGTCTGTGTGAGAGTGCCTGCATGTATGACAGTCTGTGTGAGAGTGCCTGCATGTATGACAGTCTGTGTGAGAGTGCCTACATGTATGACAGTCTGTGTGAGAGTGCCTGCATGTATGAAAGTCTGTGTGAGAGTGCCTGCATGTATGACAGTCTGTGTGAGAGTGCCTGCATGTATGACAGTCTGTGTGAGAGTGCCTGCATGTATGACAGTCTGTGTGAGAGTGCCTGCATGTATAAAAGTCTGTGTATGTGAGAGTGCCTGCATGTATGACAGTCTGTGTATGTGAGAGTGCCTGCATGTATGACAGTCTGTGTATGTGAGAGTGCCTGCATGTATGACAGTGTGTGTATGTGAGAGTGCCTGTATGTATGACAGTCTGTGTGAGAGTGCCTGCATGTATGACAGTCTGTGTGAGAGTGCCTGTATGTATGACAGTCTGTGTGAGAGTGCCTGTATGTATGATAGTCTGTGTATGTGAGAGTGCCTGCATGTATGACAGTCTGTGTATGTGACAGTGCCTGCATGTATGACAGTGTGTGAGAGTGCCTGCATGTATGACAGTGTGTGTATGTGAGAGTGCCTGCATGTATGACAGTCTGTGTATGTGAGAGTGCCTGCATGTATGACAGTCTGTGTATGTGACAGTGCCTGCATGTATGACAGTCTGTGTATGTGAGAGTGCCTGCATGTATGACAGTCTGTGTATGTGAGAGTGCCTGCATGTATGACAGTCTGTGTATGTGAGAGTGCCTGCATGTATGACAGTCTGTGTGAGAGTGCCTGCATGTATGATAGTCTGTGTATGTGAGAGTGCCTGCATGTATGACAGTCTGTGTATGTGAGAGTGCCTGCATGTATGACAGTCTGTGTGAGAGTGCCTGCATGTATGACAGTCTGTGTGAGAGTGCCTGCATGTATGACAGTCTGTGTGAGAGTGCCTACATGTATGACAGTCTGTGTGAGAGTGCCTGCATGTATGAAAGTCTGTGTGAGAGTGCCTGCATGTATGACAGTCTGTGTGAGAGTGCCTGCATGTATGACAGTCTGTGTATGTGAGAGTGCCTGCATGTATGACAGTCTGTGTGAGAGTGCCTGCATGTATGACAGTCTGTGTATGTGAGAGTGCCTGCATGTATGACAGTCTGTGTGAGAGTGCCTGCATGTATGACAGTCTGTGTATGTGAGAGTGCCTGCATGTATGACAGTCTGTGTGAGAGTGCCTGCATGTATGACAGTCTGTGTATGTGAGAGTGCCTGCATGTATGACAGTCTGTGTATGTGAGAGTGCCGGCATGTATGACAGTCTGTGTATGTGAGAGTGCCGGCATGTATGACAGTCTGTGTATGTGACAGTGCCTGCATGTATGACAGTCTGTGTATGTGAGAGTGCCGGCATGTATGACAGTCTGTGTATGTGAGAGTGCCGGCATGTATGACAGTCTGTGTATGTGAGAGTGCCGGCATGTATGACAGTCTGTGTATGTGAGAGTGCCGGCATGTATGACAGTCTGTGTATGTGACAGTGCCTGCATGTATGACAGTCTGTGTATGTGAGAGTGCCGGCATGTATGACAGTCTGTGTATGTGAGAGTGCCGGCATGTATGACAGTCTGTGTATGTGAGAGTGCCGGCATGTATGACAGTCTGTGTATGTGAGAGTGCCGGCATGTATAACAGTCTGTGTATGTGAGAGTGCCGGCATGTATGACAGTCTGTGTATGTGAGAGTGCCGGCATGTATGACAGTCTGTGTATGTGAGAGTGCCTGCATGTATGACAGTGTGTGTATGTGAGAGTGCCTGCATGTATGACAGTCTGTGTATGTGACAGTGCCTGCATGTATGACAGTCTGTGTATGTGAGAGTGCCGGCATGTATGACAGTCTGTGTATGTGAGAGTGCCGGCATGTATGACAGTCTGTGTATGTGAGAGTGCCGGCATGTATGACAGTCTGTGTATGTGAGAGTGCCGGCATGTATAACAGTCTGTGTATGTGAGAGTGCCGGCATGTATGACAGTCTGTGTATGTGAGAGTGCCGGCATGTATGACAGTCTGTGTATGTGAGAGTGCCTGCATGTATGACAGTGTGTGTATGTGAGAGTGCCTGCATGTATGACAGTCTGTGTATGTGACAGTGCCTGTGAGGATGTGTGAAAAAGACCCATTCATTTCAATGCGGCTACAGATGATGCAGACAGCACACCGCGTGTTGCCCGCATCTGTACTTCTGTTCCTCGGCCCTGCAAAAAAAGATAGAACATGTCCTATTCTTGTCTGCAATTGCGGACAAGAATCAGCATTTTCTATCATAGGACGCACGCGGGCAGTCTCCGTGTTTTGAGGATCCGCAATTTGCGAACTGCAAAACACATATGGCCGTCTAAATGGTCCCTTAGGCTGGCACTACAAGGTGGCTGTGGCTGCAACCCACACTGCTCAGCCAAAGCCTGACGCAACACTTCTCTACACCGCAACTAGTAAAGTAAATGGGGCCCTGACCCGACAGCCACACAAAATCCAACCTGCTGAATTTCTTGTGACTTTCTGATTGTGATTGTAAGAAACTTGAAGGTCACAATCTGACCCCGTTCATTTTAACAAATCGATGCCCACCGCATTAAGATGCACTTCGTCCGTCCGTCAAAAAGCCACCTCTTATTCGTCGAACTCCCTGTGCCGCATTGCCACTCCCCCATTCCCGACCACAAACCGTGCCACCGCCCAATTCACCTTAATTCGGGCCTTATTGACCCTCTCCTCTGACCTCCCGTTCCTCCACCTCTTCCTCGGCACAATATCCTACCACACCGTCACGACCCCTGGGAACTGTGCCCACAGTCTTAGCAAGTCAAACTTGATATCCTTAATTAGCTCCCTAAACGGGCGAACCCCTAAGTCGTTCCTCCCCACATGCAAAACTAAAATCCCAGGAGCCTCATCTAGCCATGCAAACCTATAAAACTCTGGCAATACCCTACTCCACACCATACCTCGAAAGCCCAGCCAGCGTATCACCTCCTCACATCTCTGCCTGCCGTCCGGCCGGACCGCCATGCGTAAAGCCCGGCCTGTGTGCCCCAGGGTCCACACTAGGCATGCTGGAACACCTGAAAAACAAAATGAAGAAACGCCACCATCAACCCTGATCGGAATAAAAATTTCCCCCCAAAATGCTCAGACCCGTTAAGGTCCGGGCGTATGTATGAATGAAAACGGATGGATTCCCAACGCCCCATCAGACGAATCACCTCGTCCCCCAGACCCCTCCTCACTGCCACCGTGGCGGCCCCAATCCGAAACGAATGCCCTCCAAAAAGCAACGGATCCAGCCCCAAACAAACCCTAAAAACTAAAATAAATTAAAAACGCGACAGAAATGTCCCAACAACGGCTGACCTAAACCAAAATCCTGGAGACACCTAACCGGGCAAGTGTTATACCCCCGGACCTCAAACAAAACCACCCTGCAACCCCTGCCCAACTGGTCCGTCTTTGACCTCCGGATAACAAATTCCACCCAATCCTGATATAGGTCCACGTCCTCCCTACGCAATCTCCCAGCACGGACCCTGCTGGAGCTAACCAATTCACCCAACCGAAAAGCCCCCAAAAATGCAAAAGAAAAAACCAAGCGAAACAATCGCACTTCTGCTGCGGACACGCAAACCACGCATAACCACGCAAACAATTGGCCTAAAATCTGAAACAAAACCGACCGTCGAAGGTCCGCCACCGCGTTCCTCCGCCTCCAACCCTTCAAAGCCTGCGACACCAAAAATTACTTTGACACATCCCGCACACCCCTACACCCAAAATCCACCCCTGCCATCAAACTCATGATAGGAGACACCGACCACCCTTCCTCCCTACAATGCCCAAACAGCAACAGCAACAAAACCTCATCCTCTAAACCCTCCCCCCTTAAATGCTGCTTCAAAGACTCCCAAAAACCACACGCCCTCTCATAAGCAGCCCACCCGCCAATGACCCCCGCAACAAATCCTTTACAAACCAAATGGCAGATTCCACAACTCCGGTGGGCAGATCACTCCCTGCTCGTCCGCCTCAGGTGCCAGCTCGATCCCACTGCAAACGAGATAAAGCATCCGCAATTGAGTTGCTAACCCCCAGCACATGATAAACTGCAATCCACACGTTCAAAGACTAACAAACAAATACCAAATGCTGTAAAAGACGAACGACCGGCGGGGACGAGGACGACAAGCGATTAATGTCTTCCACCAAGTTATCGCAATGGAAACGCACTTTCTGATTCCTGAAGGATGCGCCCCACACCGACACCACTATCAGGAAAAGTTCTAGCAGAGCCATATTCTTCACCTAGCCTTCTGCCTTCCATTGTTCAGGCCACACCCCTGCGCACCAATGCCCTTGAAAATAAGCCCCGAAGCCAATGCCCCCAGCCGCATCTGTAAACAATTCAAAATCCGCTGCAACCACCACGTCCGCCATCCACAACGACCTACCATTGTAACGATCCAAAAAGGACACCCAAACCCCCAAATCTCCTTGCAACTCCCTACCGAGCCGAACAAAGTGACCCAGAGCCCGGGCTCCTGCCGTCGCCTCCGCCTACCGCCGACAAAAAATCCTGCCCATGGGCATGATGCTGTACGTGAAATTCAGTTTTCCTAAAAGTGATTGCAAGTCCCTGAGCTGTATCTTCCGCATGCCACTAGCAGCAGATATCACCTTCCGCAAATCCTCTAACTTATCAACTGGCAACCTGCACTCCATTGCAACCGTATCGATGACAATACCCAGGAAACCTAAAGCCGTGGTTGGCCCTTCCGTCTTATCCCCAGCCAGTGGTACCCCAAACTGTCTCGCCATCGCCTCGAAAGAATGCAGCATAACTGAGCATCCGTTCGAGCCCGGTGGCCAAATAAACAGAAAATCATCCAAATAATGGATGATGGACCGCCACCCCCTACAAATCCTGCGGCACCCATTCCAAAAACATGCTGAACTTCTCAAAATACGAGCACGAAATAGAGCAACCCATGGGCAGACATTGATCCACAAAAAAAAACCATCCCAACAACAGCCCAACAGATGCTTACAGTCATGATGTACCGGCAACAACCGGCCGACTCAATATCAACCTTTGCCTCATCAAACGACGTATAAACTACTGAACACAACTCAGGCGCAATCCCATCATTAACCGAGTCCCCTTTGGGAAATGATAGATGATGAATCAGCCAAAATTTTCTGGGATCCTTTTTAGGAACCACCCCCAAAGGGGAAACCCTCAAATCCGGCATCGGAGGACCTGCAAACGGGCCCGCCATGAAACTCAACTTCCTTCCGCAACTTATCTGGGACTATACCCGGGAAATCCAACGCCCAACGCAAATTCATCCCAACCCCCCACCAAACCTCTCCCTTCAACAAACGGGATCTGAAAACCCTCCCGGAAGCCCGCCCTCAAAAATTCCGCCGCAACCTGGTCCATATACTTATTTAGGAAGGGCTCCATCCCGATTAACTGAATGAGCGTCCGTCCCTTTTTCCAGCGCGTCACCCCCGCCCTTCCCTTTTCTGCTCCCCCTGCAAGATGAGCACTCATGCTTAAACTTGCACTTGTCCCCATACTTGCATCTGCCCTCATTAAAGAGAAAGCACAAACCCTTCTGAACCAAGCTACCCCCTGTGAAAGGACTGCCCTGCCCTAACCGGAGTCGTCACCTGCAACCACAGCGCTATATCCTTTGATCCCACCTGATACTAGGACACACCTCCTTGCGCTGATGAAACGGCTCGTCATAACGCAACCAAGCAAGCGCCCTGTAAACCCGATACGCTTCCCCAAAAGTGAATAAATAACAAAAAAGTGCGGAACAATTCTCCGGCTCCTTTTCCAATACAACACTGGCCAGGATCACAAAAGCCTGCAACCAATTTAAGAACGTACGCGGAATCAGACGATAACACCGCTTATCCTCATCCTCCTTTTTTTTATCCTCCTTCCGTTCCCTATCCAGCTGAAAACGCTCCATAGGGAGTAGGGAAAAAATGTCCACGTACTCCCCTTTCCAAATCTTATCCCGCACCTCTTGCTTTAAATGCGCCCCTAAGGGTCCTTCAAAGAAAACATGCACCTTGCCCTTTGCCGCGTCATCCAAATGTGGCCCTTCCTTCTCCTTATTACCGTCTTTCCCCCATCCTTATCACCTCCAGTCCCGCCACCATTACTACCGCCGCCTGAGACACCCCACGCAGCCAATGGCGACCTCTCCGTCGACCCAGGTGCCACTAAACCCCGCCCATAACGCAGCCCAAAGCTCCCATAACCCCCTCCGTCCACCGCCCCTGAGGTCCCTCCCACCCCAAGAGTCCCCATCAGATTTGCTACCGCCAAGGGGTTTCCCTCTTGCGACTCACCTGGCTGCAGGGGCGTACTTAGAGCATTTGGCACCCGGGGCGAACCCTTTGTTTGGCACCCCCCTGCCCCCCCCCCCCCTTAATTACACCCCCTCCCTCCCCACCTTAATTACACCCCCTCCCTTAATTACACCCCCCCCTTAATTACACCCCCTCTCTTCTCCCCTTAATTACACCCCCTCCCTTAATTACACGTCACCTCCTCCCTTAATTACACCCCCTCCCTCCCCACCTTAATTACACCCCCTCCCTTAATTACACCCCCCCTTAATTACACACTCCCCCCCTTAATTACACCCCCTCCCTCCCCACCTTAATTACAAACCCCTCCTTTAATTACAGACACACATCCCTTAATTACACCCCCCCCTTAATTACAAACCCCCACTTAATTACACACACACACACACCCCTTAATTACACAATTATTTACTCACATTTTGATGATGCCTCAGGCTCCGTCCGACCGCTGGTAATGGATCCTTCCGCTTCTTTAAAAGATCCGTGAAGGCGGCGCGGCGTCAGCGTCGTGACGTCATGTTGCGCGCCGCCGCAATAATCCTTCCACAGAAGCCGGCGCCTGGCGGAGTCGCGTCGCGGTGCAGCAGTGGATGGAGGGGTTACTCCGTCATGGCATCCCCCTTGTGAGTGGCACCCGGGGCGGGCCGCCCCCCCCCTTGGTACGCCACTGCCTGGCTGCGCAGATGCTGTGACTCCGCCAGCCGGAAAGCGAGCTTGAGGGTGTTGCATGCAGTTGCCCCCCTGTCCTGGGATCCTCAAACTCCTCTGCAGAGATTTCTTCTCCTCATGTATCCTGAGCATGCAGTTCCACCGCTGTACCGCTAGGTGTCGCCAAAGCTCCAGAAGACAGTGAGCTAGCCCTGTGCTGCCCGGCCTGTGAAGAGGATGCCGAGCCTTCATCTTGGCCATGCAGTTCCTGCTGCTCTACCCTGCCATCTCTCCCTCGCTGGGCTTCAGAACCCCTGCCAGAGGTCCTGCCGCACCTTGTCCTGCTCCCTTGCCGCCCAACTCCACTGAAGAAGAAAGGGATCCACTCCATCCTGGGTCCCGCTGTGCTGCCAGATTCCTCCCGACCCGTGCCCGCCTGAAACTAACCTGCCCCACAGCAGCACGAACCAGAAGATCCCTGGAGGGGCTCCTCACTCTGCGCCGGACCCTCGGGGTCACCTCCGGGCTCAGGCGCGCCGGAGGCCTGGTCCTCCGCCCTTCAGCAGCAGCACCACCCAACACCGCCAGCAAGCCCTGGACCTGAGCCTGCAGCATTCCTGGACCTCTCTGTTCCACAGCCACCCGGAGCTGCGCTAGCATCGCCTCCACCTCAGACATGGTAAGTAGGTTCTAGGGCACACAGCACACTGTAGTTTTTTTGTTTGTTTGTTTTAATAGGGGGGAGGACAATTAATCCCTTCACTGTGCCCACTAAAATGGCCCCTTTCCTGCCTTTGCACCCCCTTTTAACTGTCTTCCTCCTACCACCAGCCACTCCCCTCCCAGCACCACCCTTAACCAATTTCCTGCCATTTTTTCCCACTCCCTCCAAACCCAGTCATGCAGGCCTCCCCCAAGGCTTGCAGCCCAGGTCCGGCCCATCCTAAAAGAAAAACCCAGAGTCCGAGCGAATTGGGCATCCACCAAATTGACCCCCGCCCCATTCTCTAAGAAAACAGAAATTGTCTCAGTTTTATTACCCGAGACTACCATAGCTGGCAAAACAAACTGAGACGTTCATATGGAGGAAATGTATACATAGGGTTGTCATCCTCCACACAACCTGGGGTCAGTAGTTTTCCGACTTGCTCCTGAGAGCCGGGTCATTCCACTTAGTATCCGTGGCCCACCTTCGAAACCCGGAACAATAAACCTCCGCTGACCGATCTCCCTGCTGAAGCCGCTGTAATCTAGACTCAGCTAGGAAGACTCGGTCAGGGTCATCGTATATGAGACCCAGGGCCTCAAAAAACTCATCTACCGACCAGAGAGCCTGAGTACCAGCTGGAAACAAAAAAGCACAGGATTGAGGATCAGGAGGTGCTGATTGGAGGACGAAGGGAACCCCCTCAGACTTTTTTGATTTGAGTCTGAATCAATTCTCGTAGAATCAAGAGTGCTCCAATTGGCCTAAAATGTTGTGTATGACACTAAAGTCTCCCCGGACTATTATTTTTCTCTTTCTCCCTTCCTCCACCAAAAATTTGTCTAAATCAAATCACCAAAAATTTGTGTTGAAATCACATTCTGTTCATTTCAAGCTGGGGAAAGGCTATGCTGGATTTGTCAATGTGTGATGTAGGAACCTCCTTGCTTCCATGATGACCACTCCAGTGCTGAGACCTCCAGAGATATTTAGATCCATGCATCTATCAGATATTTCAAACTTTTATTATATTTGATTTCGTACAATCTCAGCGATATTTATAGGTAATGATCATTTCATCTTTTATATTACAGATCATGTGAACTGATTGTGTAGCAAGACAGAAAAGCAGATCCGGGAGATTAATTAAAAGAATTTGCCGCTAGACACAGGTACGGGTAGAAGTGCTACAGCAGTGGTCCCCATGGCTGTCTCTGCTCACCCACTCCAGGGTATTGGAATCTCGCAGTGATCACAGCACTCTATCTATTCTGACTGGTTTGGGTGCACGGCGTGGTACGTTCCTAGCTCCACCTCTTGGAACTATAATAAATATTCAGCTATTTAGACAGCACTCCGAAATTAGCTTAGATGATTTTTATTTGTTTAGCCGGACATGGTGGTTCCTTTAGACAACGTTTCGGGCAGAGAGAATGCCCTTCATCAGGCTGATGTGTAAAATATAAATAAAACAAAACACATGTAAATACATGATTCTTGTGATACATGATTACAGAAAAAAGAAAAGAGAAAACAATTCGTTGTCCCATTTCATCCATGGTACAAATAAATTCATATCCAAAAATATTACGCAATATAACTTAAATATGACTGATAAAGTCATAATACAGACAAATGCATGTCCAAAAATACATAATATAACTTAAATGTGATAAACTGTTACATAGTACATTAAACATTAGGACGGGGGGACCACAGGTGGCAATAATATACATAGTGTGTACAACAAATGGAGCAAGAGAATAAGTGCAGAGGCAAGGGCACTAAATGTATACGCTGAGTTGTGTCATGTATACAGGCAACAGAGGGATGTCAAGTGAGACGCTGTCTTAATGAGGAGGTAGCCACGTGATGCGGGCAAAGGGGGACCCAGGAAAAAAGTCAGAACAGACCACATGAGAAAAAGATGCGAGTTGCTTACCTAGTTGATACATATGGGAGTGTGGACGGCCGGCGCATAACAGTGGCGCTCGTGTCTGCTGTTTAAATAGGCGAATTTGCGCCATGTTGTGGGTGGGAGGGCCGCGCGCTCTAAGTCTCGCGGTATCGCGAGTGTGTCCCTGAGAGGTGCCGGCCCGGTCAGGTGACGTGTGGGAAGACGCGTGCCTGCGCGCAAGCGCACAAGGGACAGAAGAAGGGAAGTGGCCATCTTGGAATAGGGAGAACACATATGTATTGGAGAAACCAATTATATGCAATCGCATGGCATAAGAGGGTGCGCTTATGTGCTAGAAATCGCATGCCAACAAGAAGTGCATATATGGCATAGCATAAACAAGGGGTGGCACTATTACAATAAGGCAATGCGATAGAAGCAATAATATGTAACCGCACAACATAAGGGGCGCGGGAGCGCGTTCCTACATGTAATCTGCATGCGTGAGTGTGCACAAGGGTCCTAAGAAGTTATTGGTAAGCAAGCGCATGGAAGATACAGTGAAGGGATACAGAATCCTTATGGGCATATACAGGAGGAATTACATGACCTCAATAATACAATGGCTCTGCTTATACATAATTATTTCAATCTTGAAACAGACACCAATAGAGAGTATATACCAACATCAGGACAGGGTATACGAACCCATCAGGCTAAGACGTGCTTGGCAGGTGTCGCCACCCGTTAATAGACGGCTCTGGCCCTGGAATAAAATGTAAGAGGAAATTAGAAAGAGAAGAAGAGGATAACATTTCAATAATCTAAAACATAATCTTTGTTAAGTCCATTAGGTTGGAGGGTATTGAGGCGTCGGATCCACGACATCTCTCTCTCCTGTAGTCGCAGCTCACGATCGCCACCTCGTCTTAGTCGATAACCTGGAAGCAAAGTTGGCTAACTGCATGATTGTGTGTTATAAAATGTTGCACCAGGGGGGCCTCTATTTTTTGGTGCGTATGTTGGATTTATGTTGGGATATACACTACTTAATTTTTTGAATTGTTTCGCCAACGTATCCCAGGCCACAAGGACATTTGATTAAATAAACTACATAGCTGGAAAGGCAAGAGTAATGTCCCTGGATATTGTATGTCTTACCGGTGGACGGGTGTGTAAAGGTGGGACCTTTAGTGACATTGCCACACTGTGCACAAGAGAGGCAGGGGTATGTTCCCTTATTAATAGTATTTAATAAAAAATTTATGTAACAACAAAGACACAATCATCACGCCGGCTGATAAAGGCTCGGGGATTGTGGTGATGAACAAAGCGCACTATAGACAGAAGATCCTTTGGCAACTTGCGGATCGAGGGGTCTACTTACCTATAGACTATGACCCTAGGAACTTTCTGCCATAGTGGAGACAGCTCTAGGAAATGGCATTATAAATAAAAAAGCAGCTGACTACCTTATCCCCATATACCCTTGCATCCCTGTAATCTATACACTACCAAAGATTCACAAGAACAAAGATCACCCCCCCAGGCAGGCCCATAGTCTCTGGTTGTGATTCCATTTTTCAACCAGCAGCTAAAATGTTAGATAACCTCTTAAGACCATATGCCCAAAAAGGTGAGTCCTACATTCAAGACACTACTGACTTCTTGAATAAAATCCAATGCCTGAAACTGGAAGGTGATGATATTCTTCTTGTTACCATGGATGTTGCCAGCCTCTATACTAATATCCCCACTGAGGAAGGCATTGAGTGTGTCAGGGAAATTATCCCACGAGAAGCCGAATTCTCTACTCCAGAACAAGAATTTATTATGTCTTTATTATCGTTTGTGTTAAAAAATAATTATTTTCTTTTTGAAGACCAATTTTACCTCCAGACCTCTGGGACAGCCATGGGCTGTAATGTGGCACCCACCTTCGCAGTTCTGTATATGAACCATTTTGAGAACTGTATCGTGTACACCAACGAGATGTTCTGCCAATATGTCAAATGCTGGTATAGATATATCGATGACGTCTTCTGTATTTGGCAGGGTCCATTAGAAGATCTGCACACAATTCACAAAACCATTCATTCGGCCACAGACTCCATCTCTCTCTCCTTGGATTGCAGCAATACTGAATTTTCCTTTTTGGATGTCCTCCTCAAGGTAAGAGACAACACCCTACATACAGACCTCTACACCAAACCTACAGACAGGAATAGTCTTTTAAGGCACAACTCATTTCACCCCCAGGGTTAATTCGCTCTCTCCCACGTTCACAACTTATGAGAGTCAAACGCATTGTGTCGGATCCTGATATTTCCAATTCTCGACTATTAGAGAGGTTTTCCACAACATGTCTTAGAGGACCATATCGGGAAAATGGCCCATTTCTCCAGAATTGATCTACTCAGGCCTAGATCCCCTAAGCTTGACCGCAAACATACACGTATCCCATGCGTTACCACATTTTCACACCTGAGCCATGAAATCAAACGGATCATATATAAACATTGGTCCACATTATCAGGTAATTTTCCTAATATCTTTCATGAGAAACCCCTGATGTCCTTTAAGAGGGCAAATAACATAAAGGACAAAATTGTGCGATCTGACCTTGGCTCTAACAAGGGACATAGCATCCAAAGCACAATTACTGGTACTATTAATAAGGGAACATACCCCTGCCTCTCTTGTGCACAGTGTGGCAATGTCACTAAAGGTCCCACCTTTACACACCCGTCCACCGGTAAGACATACAATATCCAGGGACATTACTCTTGCCTTTCCAGCTATGTAGTTTATTTAATCAAATGTCCTTGTGGCCTGGGATACGTTGGCGAAACAATTCAAAAAATTAAGTAGTGTATATCCCAACATAAATCCAACATACGCACCAAAAAATAGAGGCCCCCCTGGTGCAACATTTTATAACACACAATCATGCAGTTAGCCAACTTCGCTTCCAGGTTATCGACTGGATGCCCCCTCTAAGACGAGGTGGCGATCGTGAGCTGCGACTACAGGAGAGAGAGATGTCGTGGATCCGACGCCTCAATACCCTCCAACCTAATGGACTTAACAAAGATTATGTTTTAGATTATTGAAATGTTATCCTCTTCTTCTCTTTCTAATTTCCTCTTACATTTTATTCCAGGGCCAGAGCCGTCTATTAACGGGTGGCGACACCTGCCAAGCACGTCTTAGCCTGATGGGTTTGTATACCCTGTCCTGATGTTGGTATATACTCTCTATTGGTGTCTGTTTCAAGATTGAAATAATTATGTATAAGCAGAGCCATTGTATTATTGAGGTCATGTAATTCCTCCTGTATATGCCCATAAGGATTCTGTATCCCTTCACTGTATCTTCCATGCGCTTGCTTACCAATAACTTCTTAGGACCCTTGTGCACACTCACGCATGCAGATTACATGTAGGAACGCGCTCCCGCGCCCCTTATGTTGTGCGGTTACATATTATTGCTTCTATCGCATTGCCTTATTGTAATAGTGCCACCCCTTGTTTATGCTATGCCATATATGCACTTCTTGTTGCCATGCGATTTCTAGCACATAAGCGCACCCTCTTATGCCATGCGATTGCATATAATTGGTTTCTCCAATACATATGTGTTCTCCCTATTCCAAGATGGCCACTTCCCTTCTTCTGTCCCTTGCGCGCAGACGCGCGTCTTCCCACACGTCACCTGACCGGGTCGGCACCTCTCAGGGACACACTCGCGATATCGCGAGACTTAGAGCGCGCGGCCCTCCCGCCCACAACATGGCGCAAACTTGCCTATTTAAACAGCAGACACGAGCGCCACTGTTATGCGCCGGCCTCATTAAGACGGCCTCTGACTTGACTTTCACATTATGTGAATACTCAGACATCCCTCTGTTGCCTGTATACATGACGCAACTCAGCGTATCCATTTAGTGCCCTTGCCTCTGCACTTATTCTCTTGCTCCATTTGTTGTACACACTATGTATATTATTGCCACCTGGTGGTCCCCCCGTCCTGATGTTTAATGTACTATGTAACAGTATATCACATTTAAGTTATATTATGTATTTTTGGACATGCATTTGTCTGTATTATGAATTTATCAGTCATATTTACGTTATATTGTGTAATATTTTTGGAACAAATTGTTTTCTCTCTTCTATTTTCTGTAATCATGTATCACAAGAATCATGTATTTACATGTGTTTTGTTTTATTTATATTTTACACATCAGCCTGATGAAGGGCATTCTCTCTGCCCGAAGCGTTGTCTAAAGGAACCACCATGTCCGGCTAAACAAATAAAAATCATCTAAGCAAATTTCGGAGTGCTGTCTAAATTGCTGCTCACCCGCTCCAGGGTGCCACCTCAGACGTGATACATATGGTTTGTAACGATAAGTGACGGATATGACCTCACACATCACCTACATTTCCTTGTAGTGTGTCTCATGCTCAGCGCTAGTTGGGCGTTTTATGTTTGTTTTAATATTATTTTAAAAGTGTGAACATTGTCCTGAACCGCTGGCAGCACAACGGTTCTCTATAGGTGGGTGGAGCGTGATTCCCTTTGCTAGGGCTAAGGAGCGCCAGTCTGGCACCGGCTGGAACAATTATTTATATGACATCTGCAGTGAATTTAATTGACTTTAATCAATCCTGTCCCCTGTATTATGCAGTGGCCAGGTTCGGGTGGATAATATTCTGTATTTGTCGTGACGCCAATTGCAGCGTGCGCAGGGTACTATCCCAGGGCCCTTCCAAGGTGTTATAACGCACGTCCCAGATTAAGAATGCCAGGGTGGAGTAATGGCCTATAATGTCTCTGTATGGTAGTGATAATTGTGTCAACGGTGTCTCCTACCTGGGTACGGCCGGACTCCTGGCTCCTGGCTCACTTGCAATAAATTTAAGTGTAGTGATAGTAGGAGTAATAGAGGAATTTTGCGGAAGAAATGATGTCCAGACCTTTAGTTAAAGTTCAAACGTTGCTTTACTTGAAATAACTTGCATCCAAGCAGTATACAGCTTTGGTCTCTTGGTCCCAGCAGGTTTTGGCAATGATTGGCAGGAATGAGTACTTCTGCTTTAGATGTGACCTCTGCTGTGTGGGGACAGACTAGCTGAGGAGGAATTGGCTTCTCCTAGTTCTCTGGACTTATCTCACAGATGATTTCTCAGGGGATGCTTTTTTCCTGGAACTCTGGAGTTTGTCTGTAGTTTTCTGCTTTTCTAATCCAGCTGAGCTGAAGGTGCTCAGACTGGGAATATGGCCAAGTCTCAGCCGAGACTAGGTCCTTGCTGTCTTCCCTATGCAGGGGTAAACTAAAATCTGGTTCTAACTGGCTTTTCCCTCCTTTGCTGCAGGAAGCCGGCATAGCCGACCTCTTTCCAGAAAGGGGGGGGGGTGGGCAGAATAGAACAGGATTGTTCCACTCTGAACTGCCATAACATTAAGACTATCTCTCTGCCAATATGTTGCTGCCACCTACTGGTAACCAGGCAGTATTACATGAACAGTGGCATTTAACATAGGTTTATATGCACATTTAAGGAAGACATAATGTAAAATCACATCAGATGACTATATAAAGCTCTTAGGAGATAGTAGCGGGGTAGAGGCATGTAGTAACACAACTCTGGGGTGTTACAATTACTGATATATGATTATTTTATGATATTTGAGCGTATACGAGTATAAAGCAGTTATAGGCTCGTGCGCTGGACTCCCCTATTCAGAATAATTATCTCCTGTCAGTGGTGACCTCAGTACAGCCGGGCGATCACAATATGCATGATGAGTCCACCCAGGAAGAGCCGAGTGCTGGATCCAGAATACAGGAAGGTTCCTGGAGGAACAACACAAAGATCAGGACTTTATTATATACATGGATAGTCACACAGCATATACAGTATACATACACAACACATACATATGCTTTGCTGTTTATGTATGAAGAATGTCTGGAAATACTGCTTATTCAATCCTTTACACTTGCATTGAAATTGTAACATTGTTTCTGTTAAGTCTGTGTTTCTCCACTCCACCGCTCCCACTAGAAGGTTCTAGTTCAACTAGAAATGGTATATAAGGAGCGCATCTAGAGTCCCCAGTGTTCTGCAGTTAGGGACCAGTGCTTAGAAGAGTCTCGTGCCAGATGACATGATTGACCAGAAGAAGATGCTGAGATGGAGAAAACTGCTGTGCGCAGCATTTTTCTTCCAGCCAATGCTAGGCATATTTGCCGGAATGCGGACATATCTCCACCAGTTCCCGTTTATGGTGAATGGGGCCGGACAGAGCATTACAAACCTCCGGCAATGTCAGAGTGTGCACAGATCCGGTGGGCTGTTCCTAGATCGCTGCTGTTAGTGTGCAACTAGCCTAACTCAGACCTTTCCTCAGCATCAAACCTTCTTCTGCCAGGGAGGAGACTGGAGAAGCCAGCCCTATGCCTCACCTGTATTGTTTTGCACTTGAGTTCCACCAGTAGAGAGGCATACTGGTTTACTGCAGACTCTGACTATCTGGACTTATTTCCCATTGGGGTGCACCACGCCTTACCATCCCTTCCGGAGAGCAGGAACACGTGGTGAAATCTCGTTTCCATCCAGCTTTGGGACCACCCCAAACCCGCCCACTGTACAATAATTAAGACAAAAGAACTGAGAGCTTTAATGTGCATTAGCACTGACCCCCTTAATACTTATCTCACAGTTAGGTTAGTACATCCAGACACTGGTATTTTTTGGCCATTCTTCTAGACAATCTGTCCTTCAATCCTAAACACAGGGTGGAGCTGCGCCTAGGCCATGTGACGATGAACGTGCCATCACTGGCCTAGGAAAGGCTGAGATAAGGCCACGGCGTTACTGAGAGTGCCACTGCCTTCTCAAACAGCTGATTGGCGGGGACCCTGGGTGTCAGACCCCCACTGATCACATAATGATGACCTATCCAGAGGATAGGTTATCAGTATTAAAGTCTCTGAAAGCCCCTTTAAGGGTTAAAACTTGGGTTTGGGGTTCTGGGAAGATGGACCCTGGGTCCACCCCTTGAAAGGTTCTAGTCTTTTTACATTTTTTATTTTTTACAATTTTGACAATTTAAACTTTTTTGTATTTCACATTTTTCATATTTTGATTTACTTGAGATTTTTTATTTTATTTTAATTTTTTTTAATTTTTTTGTTTTTAACATATTTTCACTTTTTTTCCATTCCACACTATGCTATATACTTTGATCACTATTCCCACTTTTTCACATTGTGTCACATTGTACAGCTCTTTTCAGGCTGGTTGTGTAAGATGAATAGTGGTTTTAATTAATGTGACCCAGTGGGTCACTGCTCAGCCGCTCATACTGTCTCTGTGATTGGCTGAATGGGGCAATGTGGGGCACTTTTGTAAACCTCCAGTGGGCAGAGTTAGCCTTTATCTTAGGGCCCCGGTGCAGCAATATGGCTGACCCCGCTCCTCTCTGCAGTGGTCTGCTTGGAGATAATAGTGGGAGCACAAGGTAATTGTGAGGATTCTGCTGCACGCTGTAAGGGGAGGAGAATGGAGCACGATAAAACCAAAAATGTTACAAAAATGTGCACTTCACGAGTAACAGATATTTACTAAACTGCATTGCGTCACATTTGTATCTCTTACCTGAACTGCAATGAAAATTTCCAATTCTCTCTTCTAGAAGAACAGAAACATGTTGTGAATTTACAGAATAAAAGAAAATCAAATCGATGAAAATCAGCAGAACGAGGATCGGTCAGGGTCAAGGAGATTTTCTGCTTTTATGTCAAGTTAGAATTTACTTATGTAATTCCTCATACATACACGTGGGAATTTACTCACCTTCCACATGTCAAGAGCCTAAAGTCATAGTCACCTCTCACAAGATAAAATGCAAGAAACACTTTATGGGAAAGGAAGCTATGTGCAGCTGTCTGGACTACAGGAAACAGGAATCGTATAAGTAAATGATAGTTTTCCTGAAGGTCTTGTCGGAGCACATATAAGAATGTAGCATGATCCCTTACCAGTGGGAAGTGCTGAAGATTAACACCGAACATCCAGACCATTCTGAGACCAGTCTGCTCACAATTTTTTTTTTACAAGCTTGAACTCCTTCTGTTTTTTTTTTTACTTTTGCTGCAGCATGTGCTAATAATGTCCCTTACCCACTATGGTGGGCTTGGAGGTTTTTCTCCTGCATTCTGTACATTTTTCTACTGTCCCTCCAGGACTTTTCCAGGACCAAAGAGTCCTAAGATGCTGTTTGGCCACATGGGACTTGTCTATCGTCACCAGCACTGGGGAAAGGACTCACATAACCCTTTACATACAGTACAAACTTGTCTGGGTGCCAACAGATCTTATATCCAAGAAGTCAGAGAATCCACTCTTTCAAGAGTTAGACTGGGAGTTAAATCCTCAGAGTCTACTACACAATCAGGTTTCAGAAATCAGGCCTTCACGATGTTCAAAAATCCATCCTAGAGAGAGTAAAAAGTTTACTACTCTTCTGTCTTCATGGGAGTCTAGTAGACCCCTGCTTGACCAACAGATCATCTACATATACAAGCACAATGACAATGCCCTTAGCAGACCGCCCAAGTGTTCCTCTTTTGGAGGGACAGTCCCCACTTTTGACCCAAATCCCTCTGCCCCACTTTGCTCCTTAAATGTCGCTCTTTTTGATCTGAGGTCTAGACTTGCATTATTACATTTACAATATTGATCCAGAAAGTGTCTGATTCCTCTCTGTATATTGCACATATCTTGTATATTATTTCATTATTTGATGCAATTTGCATTTTATATATCGCATTGTGTAAAAGAAACTATCGAAGTATATAAATACGCAGGAAAATGGAGCTTTCATACAATAAAGCATGTGTTCCTCTTTGACCTTCCAAAAACATGTGAGGTACGGGTATGCTTTAGATATAAAATAGCCAACCTTGTTAGGACCAGTTTAGCTTTGAAAAGCCCACAAGGGTTGGCCAAAACTGGAGATGCTGGATCCTTGGTCACTACCAACTCTCTGTGAGCTTGGGCCACCAGGACATGCAAATAGGCATTTGAGGTCCTGTTGATTGGAAAACAGGCGATGAATGGCAAATAATCAATGAATTCTGTGCCCATGCACCGTGGTGGTCATTTTGCCGATTTGTCATTCATTGCCTGTTTAGGACTTTCTCTTTAGATCTCCCATTTTGCCACACTTAAAGTGTAACTGTCATATGTTTTTATTTGCTAGTTTATTAGAGCTAGGCATTTATACCTGAGTTAGTCTGTCAATGATTGTCAAAATATTTCCTTATAACAGCTTTCATTAATGTCCCATGTCCTTTTCCACTGCTCCCTTAAAAGACCATTGCTAGGGCTTGTCAGTCTTCCTTTTAGTATAAGCAGAAGACAGAGGGGCGGTCCTTCACACTGCATGCCTGCATTAGGCTTCAGAGTGAGGAGGCGTGTCTCTCAGTAATCCAATCTGATTGGCTGGCAGGAAGCTGCTGGCTACAGCAAGTGTGTATGGGAAGTGAGGGAAAGCAGTTTTGGCCTCAGAGAACTGGCACAGGAGCCATCTTGAGAAGGTTCTCATATTGTAAATGGTTAAACAGCCATAACTAAGGTAAAAACGCAAGGAAAATAGTGGTATGTGAAGAAACTAAAGATTGCTTAATGCATAATTCTGCTGCAGCAGTAACATATGCTAAAATAGATTTTTTTTAATGAAAACATGACAGTTACACTTTAAAGTCAGCGACTGACCAAGTTCCTCATAGATTTTCACTTGTGCCGTCTGTGCATCATGTCCCGGGTCAATAATTTATCAGGAAGGAATTTTTTCTCCACATTGATGCCCCGTCTAAAACAAAATCCTTGAGTAATGTCGTAATAATAACAGATGTCTCACCTCTCTCTATCGATGACAATTTGAGATCAGAATGGCACGTCGGGTTACGACACTTTTCTCCTATAATTAGAGATCATCAGGAATTATCCAGAGAGAATGTGAAATAAAGAAAAAACATTTTCTTAAAAAAAAAAAAATGATAAAAATACAAACTAAAAAAAACATTTTAATCCAGCAAAATAATCTAAATCATTATCATTATACAAACCAGAAATGAGCAAATCAATTCTAAACAAATCACATTCGTTATGTATTCGCAAATAGTGATGGACGAACATTGGCCGGGAAGTTTTTTTTGCGAACGCGCGTTCACAATCAAATGTTCGCGAACCGTGCGTTGGCAGCGGGCCCCATTCACTTTATTGGCAGGTGAACCTGAAAAACCTTCAGGTCATATTTACAGCCAGCAAACACTTACTCGAAGTACACAAATAGTCCCACAACATGGACAGTGACATACCAGAGGGGGCTCAATGACAAAAATTCCCACATAAAAATATGTATTTTAATCAGGGACCATTTTTATGTGTCTAAAAGGGAAACTCTCAAAAATGTTCCCTGCTGAAGCCTAGAAATTTTTTATTTTAGGCCCCAAACATTAGGCATTCACCTGAAAGAAAAGAACAAGTGATGATGTGGCTGGAGGTACATTAGACGGTCATTGGATAACAATTTTACTGTAGGCCAGTGGAGTAGAGGCCCGAAAAATTATGCATTCACTGGACAGAAAATCACTGAAATAAAGTGGCCTAAATGGGAGAAAATGCTCAAAAACCCCAAACACTGTGGCGTGTTTATAACCGGGGGAGCAATTCCTCTGCATGTGATCTGTTGCTAACGGCAATCCCCAGCAAAAATGCATACAATGGAGAACGTCGGCAGCGGACCACATGCACCACAATGGCATCCTACATAAGGTGGTATAATGTGTGGATGCAAATATACAAATACATAAATCACTGCAAAAGGTGCAACTGACAACACTGGCTAATCCCTACAGCCGATGTTGAAAACGGAGACTTTAGCCAATGTATTCCAGTCAGGAACACATCGGAGCCATTTTGCACCACAGTCAAGGTATCTCAGTGTGGCATGGGTTCCTACCCCTAGACTACCTAAGGTGTGTGAACACGGTCTGAGAGGTGCTAAGATACAACTTACAGCCAAGCTCCCACATACCTCCATAGTGAGATCACTCATGTAGTGGGAGAGATGATAAGGCTGTAAGCCCCGCCTATAACAGGCCATGTGACACAGGCTACCGGGTGCAACAGAATGCTACCAGCAGTACGCAATGGCACATTCCATATATATAAAGAAAATCACTAAAATAAAGTGTCCTAAATTGGAGGAAATGCTCAAAAACCTCAACATAGAAGCTTAAGTTTAACAGGCCCCCTTCCTCTACCTGCTTCAGTTAATAAGGTAGGACTCGTTTTGTAATGCAAGAACTGTATTTGGAATATTCAACAGTACAATAACATAAGATATCCCACAATAATCATAATAACATGGGTAGGGAAATCCAGTGCTATTGGAAAAACCAATTACTGGTAAGAGTAATTAACCCTTTTCCAGGCGCCTCCACAACGGCACTCCAGGAGGATTAACAGAGAAACAAAAACTTGTTAGGGTGAGACTACTGCATACATACAATACTTTTCTGCCACATGATAAATCATGATTTTGAAGTACGTCCAACTTATAATGTCTAAAAAGGGTATTTAGACTTGGCCATGTAGCTGCTCTACGTATTTGTTCTACCGAGGCAGAGGCATTTTCTGCCCATGAGGCCGAGACAGCTCTGGTAGAATGAGTTTTTATCCCCTTAGGGGGAGTCAGGTTCTTTTGATGATAACAAAACTCGATGGTGCTACTTATCCATCTGACGATGGTACTTTTGCTTGCTGCTGATCCCTTATGCTGGCCCTGATATTGAAGAAGGAGATGAACAGAGTTTCTGAATTTCTTGGAGGTAAGTTAGTAGGCATCTTCTGACGTCCAAATTATGATATTTCCTCTCAAGCTCAGATGATGGATTTTTGCAAAAGTATGGAAGAGATACTTCCTGCTGGCGATGGAACCTAGAGGCAACCTTGGGTAGGAACATAGGAGTGTGTTTAAGGATAATGCTATCCTCTAACACCGAGAGGTAAGGGGCTCTACAGAAGGCTTGATTTCTCCTATTCTTCTGGCTGATGTTATTGCTAGTACAAAGGTGTTTTTTTGAGTTAAGAGTTTAAGTGAGATCTCTTAAAGAGGTTCAAAAGGTGCATACATTAAAACCTCCACCAGGCTTAGGGTTAGGGTCGTCTCGATGCGCCTCTTATAAACCACTTTATCAACGGCAAGTCTGCCAGTCTTACCTCTAAAAAGTTTCTTAATGCCAATACATGTACCTTAAGGGTACTGGGCTTGAGCACCTTATCGAGGCCTGCTTGTAGAAAGTCCAATATGAGCGGAATATTGGGCTCTTGACTGTAGTACAAATTGTCTACTGCGAAATCAACGAAGGCCTTCCATGTTCTTGTATAGATCCTGGAAGTTGCTTCTTTCTTACTGAACAAAAGAGTGGAGATCATGGCTTCAGACAGACCCCTTTGCTTTTATTGAGCTTGCTAACTCTCCAGGCAGTTTGGTGCAATCTTAGGCACACTTGAATGGAACACCGGACCCTGCCGTAGTAGGCCTGGATATGGTGGGAGAGGCCAGTATTGTTCAGCTGCACGATTGAACAGGAGGGGAAACCAGGACCTTTTCGGCCAGAAAGGCGCAATTAGTATTAATTGTGCCTTTTCCTCCATCGCCTTTATCAACACTCTTGATATTAGATTGTAAGGTGGAAAGGCATAAAGGAGATCTTTTGGCCATGGGCTTGACAAGGCATTCACCATTAGTGGCTGGTCTTGGCTGGAGAGGGAACCGAATAGCTCGAGCTGTGTTTTTTTGACTTGCAAAAAGATCTACCTTCGTAATCCCCCATTTCTTTGATATTTCTTTGAACATATTGGGGTCTAGAGACCACTCTCCTGCTCTTAAATTCTTTCTGCTGAGATAATCTGCTACTACAGTATGTTCTCTTCGCCCTTTAGATGGATGGCTACTAATGATTTGAATTGTTTTTCTGCCCAACAAAAAATCTTCCCTGCCAGATCCTGAAGTCTTTTGCTCTTTGTCCCTCCCTGCCGGTTTAGGTAGGCCACTGTGGTGGCATTGTCGGACAGTATTTTTATATGTTGGGACCTTATCAATGGATGTAGAGACAGAAGCATCAATTCTTTTATATTTGAAGAGGTTAAGGCCATCTCTGGACTCCAAGTGCCCTGCACCACTTGACCTTCTGTGTGGCCTCCCCATCCTCGCCTGCTGGCGTCGGTTTTTATGACAACCTGATCTGTTGGTCTCCAAAAGACTTCTCTTTGAAGATTCTTTCTTATCTTCCACCAGAAGAGAGAAAGTTTTACCTTTAATGGAATCTTTACTCCAGGACTCTAAGAGAAAACTTTGCAGGATCCTTGTGTGGTGTTGGGCCCATCTGACTGCAAGAATTGTGGATGTTAGATGACCCAATAGCATCATGATGTCCCTTATCGTCACTCTTCTGGACTCGCAGAATAGCGAAAAGACATAAGGTTGTGGGAGTCTAGTAGCATCCGTAAAAATTTATTTTGTTGGCTGGGGACTAGATCTGATTTCTGTATATTTATTAACCAGCCTAGTTCCACCATTTTCTCCTAGACAATATTTAGATGTCTCTGAAGATCTTGAAGGGTTGGGGCTGCTATCAATAGATCGTCCAAATATGGGACAATTACTATCCCCTGGAGAGGCAAAAACCTGGTTACTTCCGGTATAATTTTTTTAAATATTCTGGGGGCTGACGACAGCCCGAAAGGTAGTGGCTGGAGCTGAAAGTGACATTTTTGACCTTTTAGAAATATTTTATAAAAATGTTTGATATCCTCTGTGTATTGGAACACGGTAGTACGCGTCTGATAGATCCATTGTTACCATGTAACAATCGCGAGACAGGAGGTTTACTGTAGATCTGATTATTTCTATTCTGAATTTCTTGTAGGTCATGTATCTGTTTAGTTTCTTTAGATTGATTATTACTCTGAAAGTCTTGTTTGGTTTCTTTATTAGAAAGATGGGCGAATAAAACCCCCTTCCCTCCTGATCTTTTGGAACTGGGACGATGATGCTTTTTTGCAAAAGAGACTATCTCTGATTCTAGGGCCTGCTGTTTTTCTATTTGGCGTAATGGTCTGTTGAAAGTGAAGTAATCCGGTGGAGGTGTGTCGATTTCGAGCTTGTACTCCATGCTTATAGTATTTCTTACCCATAGCAAGGTTGAAATCTTTTCCCAGGCTGAGGAAAACATCTTTAGCTTGCCTCCTACCTGAAGCCTTGCATCATTGGGCAGGTTTTGTAGTGGATTTGGGGTTAAATAAGAATACCTTCCCTCTTCCTCTAGAGGGTTGATATCTTCCTGAGCTCTCCTTTCTTTTATGATCTGGTCTAGCCTTCCTTTGATTTCGAAACGAACAGCGCTGTTGATAGAATCTTGAATCAGAGGGGAATCCTTTCTTCCTATCTTATGCCTTGTCCAATATATCTTCAAGGACTAAACCTCACATGGAATGGAGCATAGACGACTCTTGGAACTGGCATCTCCAGACCATTATCTGAGCCATATAGCTCTTCGTGTGCCATTCGAGAGGGCCGAGGATCTGGCCGAGAGTCTTACTAGGTCTGCCGAGGCATCAGATAGGAAATTTGCACCTTGCTTTAAAATGGGAACCGAAGCTAGGATGTCTTCTCTTGGGGTCCCTGCTGCCAGATGCTCTTCTAGTTGCGATAACCAGACGGATAAAAATCTAGAGGTACAAGTGGCAGCTTTACTGGGTCTTAGCGTGGCTGTGTTCGTCTCCCATGCACGTTTAAGAAAGCCCTCACATCTTTCAACAGGCCCATATCCTCAAAAGGAAGGGAAGTCTTTTTCGACATGTGTGCGACAGGGGAATCAATTTTATCCCATAAGGGGATATTTTCATTTAAAGGAATTCGGAACTACATTCTTCTTTTCCGGATCTCTCCATTCTTTAGTAATTAACATCTTTATATTATTATTTATTATAGACAGGGAAGACTTTCCTTTTCTTTTCTCCTAGTGCATGGAACATTCTGTCCTGAATAGACTGAGGCTCTTTAACTTCCTCAATCTTCATCGTAGCTCTTATGGTTTTTAATAACCTTTCTGTATCCTCTGGGGTACAGAAGGGTTTCCATGAATCATCTTCAGAGGATTCAGAACCTCAGTCTGATATTATTTCTCCCTTATCAGAGTCAGGTTCCATCTGAAGATCCGACATCTGAGATCTTTGCGAGGTAGAGGGCTGAGGAGAACATGGCGGTAATCTTGTATTAATTGCTGTTTTAACTTCTTCCTTTATCATACTTATTATAGATTCTAGGAAGAAGGGTGACTCTTCAGTCACTACTTTGTCCATACATCTGGAACATAATACTAGTTATACTAGTTTTGGACGGCAGGGATTTTCTGCATTTCACACACTTCATCCGTCCCGAAGATCCATCAGTGGATTTTATGGTGCTGGTTTCCCTGCCCTAAGAAATGGTTCTCCTGAAAACCAGCACCACACCAGTGGGGGTATCTGCAGGGTACAATATGCATAAATGAAAGGAGGCTTACCGGGCTCTAGGCGGCTTGCGGGATATCTCTGGGGCATCCATTGGAGCAGCGCAGCGCTCCTTGCTCCCGGCAACCATAATATCCACCAGTCCTCTGACGTCATCCGCTGCCGGAAGTGACGCTCAGAGGCCTGGCAAGCGGAACTCTCGGCCCAGAGAGTTCTGGCCTGTCTGCGCATGCGCGCTGTGATGAGACCAATCTCACCACATTGGAGAAGCCTGGTTGCCCGCCTGCTTCCTTTAGACAATGGCCCCATGTTAAAACACTTGATTTTCCCCTGCAAAAGACTATGTGAAAGAATTTGGCTCCATGGCAATTGAACTGTATGTATGTGATCTGAGCGCCATTCAGTAATAATGTGCGCTCAGATCCAAGCTATCTGGGGATATGTTAAATGTCTATGTTTACTGTAATGGTTGGGACATTGTATATTTGAATAGTGATTTCTGTCCTATTGTCCCCACGTGTGTATTGGCGATTTCCCTTTGTCCTGAGAGATAATTGAATTACTCCTCGGTTGTCTCAAGGACAGAAATCATTGTGTAAAACTGTGTATTCTCCTGCCTGTGATAATTACATCAACCTATTGTGTAAGGTAATTGTATCACAGGCAGAGGGGAGCATTTTGTATGGGAGTGTTTTACTGTATTGTACGTGTTTATTGGTTGTTTTTACAAAACCCTGTGGGTGGTACTAATGTGTATAAGAACAATAAACACACAGCTCTGCCTGTCCACTGGTTTACCCTCCACACGGAGCTTGGTCTCGTTCTTGGGGGATTCACTGTATGCTGTTAGAGACTGATTGCTAGGAGTGTAAGCCGCTTGGGTGCTTTTCCTATTCGTCTGCTAGCAGCTATTAGTGAGGTTCTGTTCGGAGTTTGGAGCATTCCCTTGTATGCCGTTACACGCGCGATCTCTCGTTCCCACGCGATGACCAAGGCGGGGAAACGGAATCCCAGGGCTGGCTTCATGGAAGGACTTCTGCCAAAGGTACGGGATAGAGGTTAGTTCCAAGGTACTCGTCCTCTGCACGGCCCTCCCGGAATGGGGCAATCAATAGGCCGTGCGACATCCTTTCAACCCCTGAAGCGGAGGGAGCGGCTTCCACGCGATCCTGAGGACAGGAAACAACAAACTGGAGTAGGTAGAGGAAGGGGGCCTATTTAACTTGACCTTCTACATTGTTTCCTGTCCTGGGGAGGCGGGGACATCCTCCTGGAGTGCCGTTGTGGAGGCATCGGGAAAAGAACAAGTGATTATTTGGCTGGAGGTACATTAGGTAGTCACTGGATACAAATTTTACTGTAGGCCAGTACAGGCCCCAAACATTATGCATTCACTTGACAAAAAAGGCCTTTTATGAAGCTGTATATACATAAGACAAGGACCATTCTTTAGTCCAGGTGGTGGAGGATATTTGTGCGCTGGCATGAGGAAATTCAATTACACGTGGTCATCACATTTTTTTAATTCTTCCAAGATCCATGCCTCATTCATTTTTAGAAATGTGAGGTAGTCGTGAGCTAGGCGAGTGCGCTCAGATGATACAGGCAATTAAAAACATGGGACAAATATGTCCATTGGTCGGTCCGTAAGGGGTTAACCCGATGTAGTAGGACACCTGTCAGTCTAAAGTAATTAGAGTACTGGAGTGCCTTAAAACGTATATTTATTAAATACCATTAAAATAGTAGGCCCAACGATAAGGAATACATAATAACACCTCACTCGGAGGTAACATCTGCCAACCAGAAGTGAACTGGTAGGGAAAACACTAAATGAGCCAGGCGGTGTGTACACTGGTTCACTCAGAGGGTGAGTTAGGAAGAAATAGGGATAGAGATATAAGAGGGAGACAGATGCTGGGACTCAACCCCTCAATATGTCCCTATTACTAACTATAGAGCTAAACTCTCTCTGACTGCCCCTAGATGGCCCTCAGACCTATCCATTGACTGCCCAGCTTTGTCAGAAGCAAAAAGACCAGTCACTCACTAGGGCAGGCAGACCAGAGAAGTACAAATAGACAAAAACAGAAACTATAGAAAAAAACGTTCCTACGCGTTTCACTGACCGATGCCAGATCATCAGGGGACCAGAATGTAATTAGCCGGAGCACAGGCAGACACCAACAACACAGTATACGCCTGTTGTATCCTAATTCATAGGTTGCGGCAGTTAGCTAGAACGATCCATAGAATGTAACTGGATGTACTTAACTTGCCCATGTAGTCAGCCTGCGTCCTCGGTCCGCACCCCACACCCCACTGCCATACGCAAGAAACCAAGCTCCACAGTACCTGTCCTGCCGCAGAGTTCGTACAGATAGTCGTCAACTGCACGTTTCTGCTGGAGCAGCCTATCAAGCATATACAAGGTGTAGTTACTGCGCGTCGAGCAGACACAAATCTGACGTCTGACGGGCAGGTGGTGTCACCGCTAAGCGTCAGCAAGGCCAACCATTGCCGTGTTAGATTTTCTAAAATGGGCAGAGATTTTCCTGGCCTGCCGCAAGACATCCTGGACCCCGGGGTATTTGGCAACGAATCGCTGCGCGACTAAGTTCATGACTTAATAGGATGGAAGAATCTCCTCCGTCCGTACCACTAACCTCCCCTTCAATAAACCACACCGACACCGACTTGATTGGAGAAATTGACCGTGATGGCCGAACTTTATTATTCACATATAATAATAATAAATAATCACGACAATAATGACAATAATAATAACAACCGACACATTAACACAACCTTCAATGTTATGACCCACTGCACAGTAACAAAAGGATCCTGGAGGGCAACCCAAACCAGCGCCATCTTCCTTAACCGTCTCACCTTGTACTTCAAGCTTACCCTCGGCCGCACTCACCGACCCAAGAGCACCAACTGCTTGAAGTAACCAAGTATCTCCTCCTGTAGGCCTTTTAGCCCAGACAGGAGCCCCCATCCTCGGCATTCAGAAACCACATGAGATGCAGGCTCCAACATGTCCCGCATCTCTTAACCATTGAATCGCTCCCCCAGGATCCCCTAACAATCAGCCCAACCAGACGCCATCCACTAACCACCTAAAATAGGGTGGGAGGGTGGGAAACGCGCTTCACTATGCCAGCCACTGACTGACGCCCCACCTCCGGCCTACATATACTGCCCGCCAAACTGCACGTCCTCCCCTTCCTTCCTTAGGCCCACCCCTACCCCACAACATTAACCCCCTACTGTCCTACGGTCTTCCCCCCAAGTCAATTCGCACTACATTATGGCTGCGCCCCATTCCGTCGCTTTCATGACTTAATAGGATGGAAGAATCTCCTCCGTCCGTACCACTAACCTCCCCTTCAATAAACCACACCGACACCGACTTGATTGGAGAAATTGACCGTGATGGCCGAACTTTATTATTCACATATAATAATAATAAATAATCACGACAATAATGACAATAATAATAACAACCGACACATTAACACAACCTTCAATGTTATGACCCACTGCACAGTAACAAAAGGATCCTGGAGGGCAACCCAAACCAGCGCCATCTTCCTTAACCGTCTCACCTTGTACTTCAAGCTTACCCTCGGCCGCACTCACCGACCCAAGAGCACCAACTGCTTGAAGTAACCAAGTATCTCCTCCTGTAGGCCTTTTAGCCCAGACAGGAGCCCCCATCCTCGGCATTCAGAAACCACATGAGATGCAGGCTCCAACATGTCCCGCATCTCTTAACCATTGAATCGCTCCCCCAGGATCCCCTAACAATCAGCCACGAGAAGACCACCGGTGACACCTCACCTGTGGGCGTCCCGCCAAACCCTCAGGGCCGTCTCCAAACCCTCCTGAATGCTCAAAGCCCACATGTCAATACCGACATCATTAAGGTGCACACCATCCGCTCTCAAGAACTGAGGCGACGCCGCCTCCAATTCCCGATGGCGCACCACTATACCACCTTGCCTGCGAACAAAGCGCCCCACCTCCTTATTCAATTTCGCCCGCGCCTTATTGATCCGCTCAACCGACCTGGCGAACCTCCAACTACTTCTCGCCACCACCTCCGACCAAACCAGCAAAATCTCAGGAAAATCCGCCAGCAAACGCAACACATCCAACTTAATATCCCGGATCACATCCCGGGACCGACGTACCCCCAAATCATTCCCGCCGACATGAAGAACCAACACGTCCGGCGGCCGATCCAACTGTACATTCAAATAGATCTCCGGCAAGACTCTCCCCCAAAGAAGCCCCCGCAAACCAATCCACCTAATCCGCATGTCCTCCGCCGAAAAACCCAACTGGCGTCCGTTCCGCCTGACGTCCGCTCGCAAGGCACCCCAATGAACATATGAATGCCCAAAAATCCAAGTCAAACAAGGAGCCGACCCTGCAACAAAACAAACACAATTAAAAACACATCCAAGATTGTCAGATACTTTAACAACTTCCCCACCCCAAAGCCCTCACCAGCCATTCACAACAAATGGGGCCGGATATATGACCGAAAACAATCCGACTCCCAACGACCTATACGCCGAATGACCTCCTCACCTAGGCCCCACCTAGCCGCCTCCGTCGCGGCACCTATCCGAAAAGAATGAGAAGCGTATTCCATAGCGGGAAAACCAGCAGCCACCAAGCACTTCCTGAAAACAGCGACAAATTGGAAACGAGACAACCGAGACCCATCCTGATGAATCAACAACGTCCCCTTCCCACTCGGCCGCACCTCCCAGAAATCCTCCATACAAAGCACAGGACAAAGCACAGACCCTACCAATGGCCTCAGCCATAAAACAACCCCTCTACCCTCCTGGTCCGTCTTAGACCTGCGAATGCAACACCGCAAAACACCATCCACCAAACCAACATCTTCCCATAACAAACCCCCAGTGCTCGTGCGACTCGCTGCCACCAACTCTGAGATGCGAAACGCTCCAAAAAATGCCAGAGAAAAAGCCGCCCTAAACAAACACACTTCATATGCCGACATACACACCGATCCCGCCTCTGACCATAACTTCTGCAACACCGCAAATGAAACCGGCCTGCGATTGTCCCTCCGTACTCCGCAACGGCGGTATCCCTTCAACGCCTGCCGTACCATAAAACACTTAGACACATCGGCCATACCTCGCAACCGCAACCAAAAGGCGACAGCCGCTAACCTCTTTGACGCCACTGAAAAAGATAAACCTGCTGCATAAAACGTTCCTAACCAGAAAACCAATAACGTTCGAAAATCGTCCAGCGAGCTACAACCCCCAACTTGCTCAATCAATTCCTCCCACAAAGACCACACAGAAGAATAAGCAGCCCACGTACCGTTACTAAGTGACCGCCTAATCAGGCCCGCTGACACCCCAAGGCCACGCTCCAGAGCCACTGAGGACAGGGCAACCCCCGAATTTCGGCACCCGGCGCCAAGCCGCGGAAACGCTCCCACTGAAAACGAGAAAGGAAATCAGCCAATGAGTTATTCACTCCTGGGACATGCTCCGCCACAAAACAAGCATTCAATTGCAAACCCCTCAGCACGAAGTACCTCAGCAAATTCAACACAGGCGGTGAATTAGCCGACTGACTATTAATTGCTTGCACAACTCCCATGTTATCGCAGTAAAAACGCACCCGCCGATTCCTCAGCCAGTCCCCCCACAACTCAGTGGCCAAGACAATAGGAAAAAGTTCCAACAACACCAAGTTTGAAAGTAAGCCAGCCTGCCTCCATTCCGCCGGCCAACCACCTGCACTCCATTGTCCCCTACAAAATACACCATAACCACAAGAACCAGACGCATCCGAAAACAACTCCAAGTCCACATTGCTAACCACCGCTTCCATCCACACCGACCTACCATTATAATCCAACAAAAAATTCTCCCACACCACCAAATCATCCTTCACAGCCCCTGGCAACCGTAAATAATGAAAAGGCGCAGTAATGCCCGCAGTGGCTAACGCCAAGCGACGGCAAAAAACCCGCCCCATTGGCAAGATGCGACAAGCAAAATTAAATTTTCCCAAAACTGATTGAACCCGCTTAAGTTGCACCTTCCTAGCCTTCCTCAGAAACACGACCTCCTGCAAGAGATCACGCACCTTATCCTCAGGCAAACGACACTCCATAGCCAAACTGTCAATCTCAATACCTAAGAACTTAATGACCGTGGCAGGGCCTTCCGTCTTATCCGCAGCCAACGGAATTCCGAAACGCGCCGCAACCCTCTCCATTGTATGCAGCAGCACTGCGCACACCCTAGATCCAGCCGGACCAAGAAACAAAAAATCATCCAGGTAGTGCAAAACCGAGTTCCAACCCGCCTCCTGTTTCACCACCCATTCTAAAAAACAACTAAACGACTCAAACAAGGAGCACGAGATCGCGCACCCCATCGGCAAACAACAATCAACATAAAAACAACCATCCCACTTAAAACCAAGCAAGTGCAAACTGTCAGGGTGAATGGGCAACAACCGAAAAGCAGCCTCAATATCAGTCTTAGCAAGCAGGGCGCCCTGCCCGAAACGCCGCACCCACCGCACTGCCTCATCAAAAGACGTGTATGACACTGAGCATAACTCGTCCGCTATCCCATCATTCACAGACCCACCAAGCGGATAGGACAAATGATGAATGAGCCTGAACTTATTGGGCTCCTTCTTAGGAACCAAACCCAATGGGGATACCCATAACTCCGGCAAAGGACACTCTGAAAAGGGGCCTACAACTCTGCCAGCCGCAACCTCCTTCACAATTTTATCCCTCACCACATCAGGGTAGCGCAAAGCTGAAATCAAATTCCGGGAAGCAACCCGCGTCCCCACCAAACTACACGGGATAATAAACCCCGCGGTAAACCCCTCCAACAACAACCGAGCCGCCTCCCTATTTGGGTACATCCTTAAATACGGCTCCATCTCTTCCACCCTCACCGGAGTCACCCCTCTTTTGCATAACCTCGGATCCCTTACCTTTCCCCCTCCGGAAACACCGGGACAGGCTATGGGAACCTCCGCAACCGGAGCACTCATGCCTAAACCTGCAGTCGGACAAGAACCGGCAATGTCCTTCATTGAATTGCCAGCAATAACCCTTTTTTTCCCCAACCTGAGACTCTGCAGCCAAGGCACCCCCGGCCGCTCCACGAAAGGGCTGAGACCCTCCACCCCGAGGTGCTGCCATCAAACGCATCCACAGACCAATATCCTTATGGTCCCAACGAATGCTAGGCCTGACCGCCTTCCGCTGCCGGAACTGCTCGTCGTACCTAAGCCAAGCCACACCCCCATACGTCCGATGCGCCTCCCCAATAGCATCCATATAGCAGAAAAGAGCCGAGCAGTGCTCTGGCGTCTTTTCCCCAATGACGCTGGCCAAAATTGCAAAAGCCTGCAACCAATTCTGAAAAGTACGCGGAATCAACCTAAACCTCCTCCTTTCTTCCTCCTCCTTCTTACTCTCATCCAGCTTACCCCTATCCAAATTAAATTTCTCCAAAGGGAGCATAGAGAAGATCTCCACATATTCATCCTTCCATATCTTCTCCCTGACCTCCGGCTTCAAATGAGCCCCCAGCGGCCCCTCAAAACATACATAAATCTCACCCTTTGCTGAATCCGCCAACCTAACACCATCAACCACATCATCTTTTTCCCCAGCTACCCGTCCAGAACCACAGGCCTGGCCACCGGCCACCGCACCCCCACTCACACTCAGTAAACCCTGCGCCGCCCCTGGGACCACCGCCAAATCAGCCGCAGGAGACCACACAGCCGCCGGATTCCCCACTGCACCCGGACCTAACCTTGATAACAAAGCAAGCATACCCGATAATACATCCCTCACCAAAGCTTCAGAACCCCCCCCACTATGTAACCCTGAATTCCCGACCCCCCCAACATGCATTTGACACGCCGCTCTCTCACCTGGCCGTCCCCGGGCGGTGTCGCCGGCAGCCGCAGACCTCCCTTCTGATACCACGCACGAGACGTCACCTCCAGATGGCCCAGCGTCGTCCATACCACCAGCCGCAGACTCTTCACCCGGATCCACTTCGCCTTCCTCCAACTGGAAAGACTCCTCCTCTGACTCCTGTTGCAAAGGGCCAACGTCCGCAGCCCCTTGTGAAGAGGAGGCCCTCAATCCTGGCCGCACACCTCTCATCCCGGCGACTCCCAGTGAAGCTGGCTCCACAGCACCAGCACTGTGAGCCGCGGTCCCATGCAGCCGTTCCGGGGGCTCATCCTCTACCGCATCCCTTGAAAAGGCGCCTTGTCGCCGACCCACCACCAGGGGTCGCGACGCGCTTCTTCTCCCAGCATCATCGCTCTGCGCCTCAGGCCCTCCCTGATGACGTCGCCGATCAGCAGAGCCTGACCGCGACGCAGGACAACTCCTCACCCCGACATCCACGAGGCCCAGGCCGTGGAGCGACCCGGCCGCAGCCACACCGTCGCCGCCTGCAGGTAATACAGACCCGCCTCGTCTCTCCCGCACCGCCTCTCGCGGGGAGACAGCCGCACGCACCTGCCTTCTTCCTCTCGTCGGCCGGGAGACGGGACCCGCACCAGACCGTCCCTCTCCCGTCGTCCTGCCCTCTCTCCTCGCCGTCCTCCCGCTGCGTCTGCGAACCGGCTCAGCCACAGGCATCGCAGGCTGCAGCGGAGGGTTCCTAATGGGGCTCCTCATTCGCCGACGCAGTCTCGGAGTCGTCTCAGGGCTCAGGCGCTCAGGGGGAACTGAACGCCTAGCCCGGCCGGAACGCACCGCCTCACCAGTCGCAGACGGGGGGTTCAGGACCGACTGCATGGTCTCTTGTAAACGGGCCGCACCATGTACCTGTACAGCTGCCCTAACCGCCTCCAATAACTCTTCCAGCGACGACATCTTGGCCCTGCAAACGCGCTTCACTATGCCAGCCACTGACTGACGCCCCACCTCCGGCCTACATATACTGCCCGCCAAACTGCACGTCCTCCCCTTCCTTCCTTAGGCCCACCCCTACCCCACAACATTAACCCCCTACTGTCCTACGGTCTTCCCCCCAAGTCAATTCGCACTACATTATGGCTGCGCCCCATTCCGTCGCTTTCAGGACATGTGCCTTGCACGGCACGTGTGTCATTTTGCCCTGTTTCAGCACGCTCAGCAGATTGGCACCGTTGTCGCGCACTACTTTACCAACTGTCAAATTGAGCGGGGTTAGCCACTGATCGGCCTGTGGCCGCAGAGCTGAAAGCAGTGCAGGACCGGTGTGGCTCTTGGCTTCCAGGCACAACAGCCACAGCACAGCAGGGCAGCGTCTCATCTGGCACGTCAAATAGGTTCTGGGGAGCTTGGGGGGTGCATCAGAAGAGGCAGTAGCAGTGGAAAAGGAGGAGTCAGCGGAGGAGGAGAGATGGAGGATAGAGTAGGAGGAGGAGAAGAAGAGGCAGGCCTGCATGCAATACGTGGTGGTAACACCAAATCCACACGGGTGCCATGGGTTACATGCTTGACGGCCGTCAGAAGTTTCACCCAATGAAAAAGTTATGTACCTTCCCTGCCCGTGTTTGCTAAACCACGTGTCTGTGGTCAGATGTATCTTGGCACCGACACTGTGTGCCAGAGATATATTTACTTGCTGCTATATGTGGCCATATAGCTCTGGGATGCCCTTTTGGAAGAAATATTTCCTTCCGGGGACCTTCCATTGCAGTGTGCCAATGGCTAAAAATTTTCTAAAGGCCTCAGAGTCCACCAGTTCATATGGCAGTAGTTGGCGGGCTAGCAGTTTCCGACAAGCCAGCGGTCAGCCGTTGGGCACCTGCCCGACCCCTACCATCCCTGCGGAATGGCCTGCCTCTTCATCTGTCTGTCATTTTCAAAATGACCTTGTGCCAAAGTACCTAGAGAAGAGCAGTATTTGTGGAAGCAGGTATATCGCAGGCCTCAATCAGTATTTGGTGGAAGCCGGTATATCGCACCCCTCAATCAGTATTTTGTGGAAACAGTTATATAGAACACCTGAATCAATATTTGGTGGAAGCAGGAATATCGTACCCCTCAATCAGTATTTTGTGGAAGCAGGTATATAGAACCCCATAATCAGTATTTTGTAGAAGAAGGTATATCGCACCACTAAATAATTTTTTGGGGGGCAACAGGTATATCACACCCATTGCAAATAGTTGTTCCAATAACGCTTGTCCCTCTATATACCTGCAGTATCGCAGCAGAACCGCACACAACTGCCGCGCGATACAAATGCACTATAATATATTTTCTATGTTACAAAGTATATTATAAGTATATCCCACCCCTCTGTGTATCGATAGCACACCTATACCAGTCATTAAAAGGACTTTTGTGGCCCTATTGGCTCGCGTTCGGTGTCCCTAACAGCCTGTCCCTGCTCCACACAGCAACCTCTCCCTACACTGGCAAAACACTGAATGTAAAATGGCTGCCAGATCGGGTTCTTTGATAGGGTGGGGGTGTGTCCATGTGCTGAAATGTCTTAATTGGCTGTCCTGTACCACCTGATGGATGTGTCATGGGTCAAAGTTTGGCGCAGTGCAAAAGAATATTGTGCATGCAAACATCGCCATATTTTCGCATGTTTGGCGACTCGCAAACTAGAAAAATTCAACCCAAAATTACCGCAAAGCCATCTCTATTCACAGTTCTGCTGCCAAACGAATCAGAAATTTTGGCGATTCCCTTCAGAAAAATGTGTGCATACTGTGTTAATTGGTGGGAAAAACTGCAAGGAGAATGAAGATGGAAGATCACATGACCCTGGGGGTTTGCCTGATTGGCTCAGAGGCTGACGGACGGGCTGTAAGCCAATCAGGGGGAAGGTTCTTGTGCTCAGAAGCCAGAGACCCCATTCTGAGCACAGTTTGCTGTCTGAGAGCATGTGCTGTAGCCGTGTCTACCAAAAAGTAATAACAGACACAAGCCAGAAATGTAGGGGTGGGAGCTACACAATAAATAGCTAGGGAAGTCAGGGTTTTATCAGGGAGAGCATACGGTGTCCACTCAGAGGTCTATGTGTGTTTCATACGGTTTTTATACAGCTGCTGACAAGGAAAAAGTTCATGTTGCACTGCAAATTCTGCAATCAACTAAATCCTGAAACAACTTCATTGTTTCTGTAAATGAACAGCTACAGTTTCTACAGTTTCTAAGTCTTTTATAGGCTTACTGCCAACACCTCTAGCACCAGCAGCCTACATTCTGCTTCAAACACTGCACAATTGCCCCCACCTTTTTTTTTTCTAAAAACAAGTTTCAATTTTGCTACCTTTTATAACTAGGCCCTTCAGTGCATTTTAGTGTGTCAATACCTGTGTGTTTGTAGAAAGGGACATATAATTGCCCTTCTTTTATTTACTGAAAAAACAACTGCTATTTTGCTAATGTGTACACTTAAGCAGCTTATCGCATTTTACCGGTATGTTCGTAGCAGGGCACATTTAATTTCCCCAGTTAGTTATTAAAAAAAACTGTTTCAATTTTTAGTTATCCTTTATAATTGGACATTTCAGTGCATCAATATACCAGTTTCATTTAACACTTTGTATTGCATTAATAGATCATTGCAAATTTGTAAATTGTCAATACCAGTCTGCAGTGTGTTTAATTACAGAAAAAACACTTGCAATTTTGCTAGTACCATTTAATAATCTGTGTACCAAAACTGTGACATTTTATTTGTAGGCCTCATAATAAAATGTCTGTTCAAAGGAAGAGTGGACAGCAAAAGACCCAGGCCTTGTCCTCCAAGAGTCAGAATGTGGGTAGTAGCAGCACCAGCTGTACAGCCAGTAGTAGTAGTAGTACTCTGATCAGCGCCACCTATTATTCAGGACAAAATTGATGAGATTGTGCATTGGATGGCTTACTCCTCCTCTCAGTCATAGCAAGATGATGTAGAGGTGACCTCTGAGTCTGACACCGTGCGTTGGACCCGGCATTCCTACTTCTCCTCCTCCTCCTTTCAACCCCAGGGAAGTCTTGAAGTGGTGTCCTCTCTGTCTTCACTGCCCCTACCATATAGGGTGCCTCCTTTTTATTAAAAGAAGCAACAAAACCCCATGTGCTATGGACGATACTCACGGTTGACGAATTGTGTGAGAACGGTCAGTGTTTGGACTGCCCTGAGGAGGAGGTTCAGGGGGAGGTTGGGGACCCCATGCATAGCTGTGTTGGTGGTGATAGTATTGGTACTTGTAGCCATGGTAATGGTGGTAGGGGCAGTGGTAGCGACAGTGGCATTCTGGGCAAATACAGACCAGGGAATCGGGAGGGGAGCCAAGGAGCCCACCATGATATATCACAGTCTGATAAAAGTGGCAGGAAGAGTGAGGACTTTGATGATAACTGTATGTTGGACAGGATCTGGTAACCAGAACCTCCGGCTCCTCAGCAAACTGATGAATACTGGGTAGCCATGCTTTTAGACCCTTGTTATCAAAGCAAAATGGGGGAATGTTTTCCTGTTGTGTATAGGGAGGCCACGTTACTTTATTACCAGCTTGCCACAGCTTTCAGCGATCAGAAGCCTGCTGCATACATGTCTGACCAGGAGTTCCCTATCGCCCCCAAAAGAGTTACCCGCTTCTCGCCATCTCCACTACCACAAGTAGCAGAACCTGCAGCCCCAGCAGCAGCCAGTTCAGTATTATGAATATGGTGGAGCAGTTTTTTCATGTGTCTCTCCAGGCTGATGCAAATCAGCACACGGAGACGTACTGCCTGAACACCACGTACAGTTCTACCAGGATGCTGGTCTTCTGGACAGGCAGATTGGCATGGTGGCCAGAATTGGTCCAGTTAGCCCTCTCTGTACTGTCTTATCAAGCCTCCAAATTCATCTCAGAGCGGTAGGTGGCGTTGTCCCAGCCAGATGGACAAATTTGTCCTCCACCAGAGTACAAAACATCATTCTTGGATCCATGAGGATTTACACACTACTCCGATGAATAGATGTGCCATTGCTCAAGGTGGCTGTTTGTCTCTGGCTCCATCATGCCACCAACACAGTCTGCCTGCCTACCATCATGTACAGTTGCAGCTGCTACTCCCACCACCACTTCCACTTCCAGAGCTCCTGATGACATCATGCTAGATAAGAAAAAAACTCAAATAAAAGGACCTGGGACCTTATAATTAGGGATGAGCGAACCCGAACTGTATAGTTCGGGTTCGTACCGAATTTTGGGGTGTCCGTGACACGGACCCGAACATTTTCGTAAAAGGCCGGGTTCGGGTTCAGTGTTCAGCGCTTTCTTGTCGCTTTTTGAAAGGCTACAAAGCAGCCAATCAACAAGTGTAGTGTACGGGGACTGTAATACCCGTCACTACCAAAGTGTCACTTGGTGTGCTGTCGTCCCTCCTTAGTTATGGAGAAGTTGGTATATGTCAGTTTTATAAAATGTCATGTTATGCAATGCTATGTATTTCCTTGTTACTATGACACTTGCATGTACAGGCCTGCTAGGGGTGTCATTCCAGCTTCTAGTCATTAGAGGGAGCTAGGGAGCCCTAGTTTATATAAGGCCCAGTCAAGGAAGCAAAGGTCAGTCTAGTGGAGAGCTCAGAAGTTTCTAGAGCCTCAGGAAGCTGAGAGGGACAGAGGCAAAGTGCAGAGAAGCAAGAGGTACTAAAAATAACAGAGGAGGTACTTTCTAAAGCTATAGCCAAGGATATAAAGCCAGAACTAGGTTATTGGGCCTTGGTGAAGAATTGCTATATTCCAGGATCAGACAGAAATAGAGTGCAAGCTCCTGTAGTGCAAGTCCTGTGTTCAACACTCTGTGATCACCTTGCTAAATCTGTAATTGCCTGCATCAACCGTATTGCAAAATCGACTGTATGCCAAGGAACTGCGATTCCAATATTGTCTCTGCATGAAAACTACTAAAGTTGGAGTTCTGTTTTAATACCACGTGTTCCTCAATTTATTCCTGCTATCCGCAAACGGCGTGCCACCGTTTAATTGGCACTGGCGTCACGAACAATTTCTACCATCACCTGCCTATGCAAAGAGTCAGCCGTCTCAGGTTAGTGTCATTGCACTACTACACCCAGAAACTCTATTACACACAACTTGAGTACGCTGCACCTCTCTTTTGGCGTCACGAACAGGATACGCACGCTTTATAGTGCAAGAAGCGTGAACTTTGTGCCTTATACAGTTGCCCTGTGACCAAAGTGACAAATTGCCTGTTTATTGAAAGTGGACTTTGTGGACTGAAAATCATACCAAAAGTGTTCCTAAAACCTCTAAAAAGCGCTGTGCAGTGTTGCGCTACCAAGAGGAAGAAAATCGCCACATTGGAGTGTGGTTTTGTGGACTTTTTACAATCCTGCTTGCTGTCAGTGAATGGACAGCGTTTTGCTAAAGATGGCCACCGGCCGCCTGGAGTAAAGTTTCCCGCGCTGCTGAGGACCTTCGTGGGCGGATCCCTGCAAAGACACAGAGAATCCCGCCCCTCGTCATCATCGCACCGCCGCGGCCCTGCTTCTTCTACGTCACCGCGTACTCAGGACGTCCGAAATCTCTCGAGACTTGGACTGCGCAAACCCGGCGATAACGGTAAGAACTTGTAACCGGAGGGAAGGGGATTGTTCCGGCCCCTTTAGTCGCCAGCGGCCATATCTCAATAGACTACCATGTCAGAACCGGGAGTGCCTGAGCAGCCGGCCCCGGGAGAGCTTGCGGCTCCTAATCATCCTACAGCCCCCAGCATGATGCCCTTTACCATGCCTTACTATTTCGGGGCCCCATGGTTCCCTCGCTACAGGGGAGAGACCCATACCCTAAGGGATTTTAAAGAAAAGTTGCTGGCACTATTCCGACTGTACCCCATAAATGCCGACCAGCAAATGGAAATCCTGCTGGCACAACTGGAGGGAGCTGCCCGTAGAGAAGTGTTATCCTGGCCTGCTACTGAGCGGAGTACTCTAGAACAGATATTCACCCGCCTCAGAGCCACTTTTGAAACAAGGACTGCCTCAGAAATAAAGATGCACTTCTTTGGCAAGAGACAGAAGTCCGGTGAGTCCCTCCGTGACTATGCCCTATCACTTCAGGAAGCTTTAGGGGCTGTAATTCAGATAGATCCCAAAGAGGCTGATAACCAGGACCAGACCCTGAGGGAACAATTTATCACCGGGGTGTCTAGTGAACAAATAAGGACCCAATTAAAGATGCTGTCCGCCCAGCACCCTAACAGTGCCTTCCTGGACTTTAAAGAACTGGCTATAAAAATTCTGGGGTCCGCAGTATCTCCTGAGTTGAGCACCCCACCTGAGTCATCAGCCTGCAGGCCAAAACCGCTTATCACTAACCGAGCTGAGGCCGGCCAAGCTGTTCAAGTGTCAGCTACTGATACTATTGCCATGCTGACAGAGCAAGTAAATCACCTCACTAAAAGTCTAGAGAAGGTGTGCAGAAAAATAGAGGAATGGGAAAAACCCATAATGTCAGAGGAAGAGTTCCTGTCACCTCCTAGGCCGTTCTCACCTCCATACCAAGAGACTCACCCCAGGGATCCTGGGAGGCATAATAGAGATCGCAAGCGGCCCGTGTGTACATACTGCAAAAAGCTGGGACACACAGAATCCACGTGCTGGCAGTTAAACGGGCAACCCCTGAGGCTGAGGACCACCCCTCGGGAGGTAGAACACTAGGTCCAGAGGATCCAAATTGGATGCCACGGTATGTAGGATCCCATCCTAAAATCAATATAGAGATCAACGGGGTCCCCTTTGAAGCCCTATTAGATACTGGGTCTCAGGTCACTACTATTCAGCTGCCTGCATTTGAAAAGTTCTGGGACACCAACCAGTTGACCCAGCCGCCTGAATCCTGGGTGGAAATTATCGCCAGCAATGGCAAACCAGTAAAGACTCATGGATACTGGGAACCCACCCTGCAGGTGGGAGAAGTAACCCTGCCTCAACAGGGAGTGATCGTAGTACAGGCCGGTGACAGAGGAGGACATCCTGTCATTCTAGGCACCAATGTCTTCAAAAACTGTTATTCAGAAATACTTGCTGTATTACATCAGACTTTGCCCACAGCTTCCTCTGCATCCAGGAGGGTGATTCAAAAGACTATTACTGTGTTAAGTGCCCCTGCAGAGGTTTGCTAATGAGAAAGGAGAAATTTGTACTGCCAGGATTAGTGATATTAAGCCTGTGACTTTGCCTCCTAATTCTCAAACTCTTTTATGGTGTCGTGCTGTCCTGGGAGTCCAAGGCCGAGATTATCCAGCCCTGGTGGAACCAATCCAGATGGAGGATTACCCTTATGTGAGAGCTGCCAAGTGCCTGGTGAACGTCTCCCAAGGTAAAGTACCTGTCCGTCTGATTAATCTGAGTAATCATCCTGTTGCGCTTACTAAGCATTGCCGTGTTGCCCAGCTGTCCCAGGTGTCCTTCCAAGACATCATTCGTCTTCCAGTGACAGAAAAGCCGCCAGCTGCAGTCAGCGGACGTCCGTCGGTGACCCAGCCACAAGTGCCCTGGTGGGAAGAGCTCCATGTGGGGGACGAGACTACCCCCCAACATCAACAAGAAGGGATTCTACAGCTGGTCAAAGAGTACCACCAGGCGTTCAGTAAGCATGCTACTGATTATGGGGAGGTGAGTGCCATACAACACACCATACCTACTGGCTCTCATCCTCCTATCAAGGAGAAATACAGACCCTTACCACCTACTTCATATCAGACTGTAAAAGAAATGATCCAAGAGATGAAAGACTCTAATGTAATCCGGGACAGCCGTAGTCCGTGGGCTGCACCCCTGGTCCTTGTAAAGAAGAAGGACGGTGGTATCCGTTTCTGTGTGGATTATAGGAAAATTAATCAAATAACCCACAAAGATGCATACCCACTGCCCCGCATTGAGGAGTCACTAACTGCTCTGGGCTCGTCTGCCTATTTCTCCACATTGGACTTGACCAGCGGCTACTGGCAAGTACCCATGGCCCCCGAGGATAGGGAAAAGACTGCTTTCACTACTCCCATGGGCCTGTTTGAATTCAATTGTATGCCGTTCGGGCTATGTAATGCCCCAGGACCTTTCCAGAGACTAATGGAGTGGTGTTTGGGTCACAAAAACTTCGAAACAGTGCTGCTGTATCTAGATGACGTCATTGTGTACTCAAAAACATATGAGGACCATCTGAAACATTTGGCAGAAGTATTTGAAATCCTTATCAAATATGGCTTGAAGGTAAAGCCATCCAAGTGTCACCTGCTCAAACCTGCAGTAAGATACCTGGGGCATGTAGTAAGCGGAGAGGGCGTGCAACCTGACCCTGATAAGTTAGCGGCTGTCCGTAATTGGCCGGTTCCTACTACCGTCAAAGAGGTGAGGAGTTTCCTTGGTTTTGCCGGCTACTATAGACGTTTTATCCCCCATTTTGCTCAAATAGCGGATCCTATCCAGGAACTCTTGAGGGGGCAACCCAAAAAGAGTTCTAGAACTCCTGTGCCCATTGAATGGAATGAGGAAAGAGAGATAGCGTTCCAATTGCTAAAAAAGAAACTGACCGAGCCTCCTGTGTTAGGTTACCCAGATTATAGCAAGCCTTTCCATCTTTATACCGATGCTAGCAAGCGAGGCCTGGGAGCTGTGTTAGCCCAAATCCAAGAGGGAAAAGAGAGAGTGATAGCATATGCAAGCCGCTCCCTGAAAGGAGCTGAGAAAAATGACCAGAATTATAGTTCCTTCAAACTAGAGTTCCTGGCATTAGTGTGGGCGGTAACAGAAAAATTCAAGGATTATCTAGCCGCCACCCCGTTCATTGCATTCACTGACAATAACCCTCTGGCACATCTAAATACAGCTAAATTGGGAGCCTTGGAGCAGAGATGGGCCTCTCGCCTTGCCAACTATGATTTCTCTGTAAAGTATCGTGCTGGACGCACTAATGATAATGCTGATGCTTTATCCAGACTTCCCACAGAGACAGCTCCTGATGATGTACGAGATGCTTGGGAAGATGTAGAGATGCCGGCTTTCTATAACAAGTTTGCTCAACAGGACCAGGCTCGAGCTACCCATGGCAGAGCTGCCGTTCCTTCACCCTCCAGTAGGCCTGATCCTAAAGAAGAAAGGTGGGTGAAACTACAGTCTGAAAGTAGAGTGCTGGGTGAGTTGTTGGACTTCATTACTAGTGGCAGAGCCCCTTAGAGGATTCGGCGGAAGAGTGCAGATCCTGAGCTCATCAAACTGTGGAGACAGCGCCATCAACTCTTCATACAAAAGGGCCTATTGTTACGGAGAAGCCTAGACCCAGTGTCCAACGAGAGAGTGCACCAGATTCTCATACCCCGACGAGATGCAGGTATGGTGTTGGAGATGTACCACAATCAATCCGGTCACTTTGGGGTCCAAAAGACTGAGACTACTATCCGCCAGCGGTTTTACTGGGTAGGCATGAGAGAAGACATGGAGAAGTGGTGTCGAGAGTGTGTAGCCTGTGCCTTGAAACGAAGTGAGCACCATGATCAGAGGGCACCACTGAGACCCATTGTAAGTACCCGTCCTCTTGAACTTGTCGCCATCGACCATGTGAAACTGGAGCCTAGTCGCTCAGGGTATGCTTATGCCATGACTATTATTGACCATTTCACAAAGTTTGTTGTAGCAGTGCCTGTAAGAGACCAGACAGCCAAGACTACAGCCGAAATGTTCTGGAAGCACTTCCTCCTGCCCTATGGATGTCCAGAAAAGATCCTCACCGACCAAGGACCTGCTTTTGAGTCCCATCTGTTCCATGAACTGTGCCGCTTACACAACTGTAAGAAGATCCGGACAACGGCCTACCATCCTCAAGGTAACGGATTATGTGAAAAAATGAATCAGACCTTGATAGAGATGCTGAGGGCCGTGCCTCCTGAGAACAGTGGAGATTGGCCCAGTCTGTTGCCACAGCTCATGTTCACATACAATCATACCATACATTGTTCCACCGGGTATACCCCTTTTTACTTGATGTTTGGGCGCCAAGGGACATTGCCTGCTGATCATTCATTGGACATACATGTACCTGATTGCATTAAGCCATTACCTAACACCGACTGGGTTGCTGAGCACCAAAGGCGATTGGATGCAGCCAAAGTCATTGTTCAGGAACGTATGGACTTTGCTAGAGACCGACAGCAGAGAGACTATGATCAGGCAGCCCATGCAGAACCCTTGACCATAGGGGCCGTGGTATGGTTAAAGAATAACCGTCGTACCAGCAAATTGGACAGTAAGTGGGAGCGAAGTCCTTATGTTGTCACTGCAATCCCAAATGTTGGAACTCACACTTATGAGATCACCCGGGAAGACAAGGGTTCCCAAATTGTACACCGAAACCGGTTAAAGCTCTGCCTGACACCAGAACCTAGTGACGAGAGTTCTGGATCTGAATATCCTGTGTCAGAGTCAGCAATACAGCCCGAGGATCCTATGCAGGCTGTTAGTAATCTGAGGTATGACGCGGATCCCATGCATTGGCTTCTGACACCTTGGTTGAACTTGCTGGTGCCTGCTCCGGCACCTACTGTAGCTTCACCTCCAGAAGAGCCGGTTCAAGATGCTCCGGATCCAGTTCCCCCTCTCGCGGATATTGTTGTTCCAGTTGTTCCTGTTGTTCCAGTTGTTCCTGTTGTTCCAGTTGCTCCTGACCGAGGTCTCACGGATGGAGACCCTCCTGTTGCTCCTCTCCCTTCTACCTCGTTGCTAAGGGAAGAGGAGACCCCTGTGTTGAGAAGGTCTACCCGGATGACCAGGGGACGTCCGCCAGTCCGTTTAGGAGACTTTGATTATTCTGGTGGTGTCTCCTCCCAAACAGTTGCCACGGGCAATACCTTACTTGACATTTGTGCGCAAGAATGGACTCCTCCACGTGAGCCCTTGCCTGTGATACACCCACGGGAAACTCCTGGGTAGTTCCGTTATTTTGCTGTTCTATTATGGACTTATTCATTGTCATGGACTATCCTGGTTATAATGTTACGCTGTGCCAGGTCAGCGCCCCCGTTCCATTCACTATCCTGAGAGACGAGAACGACGCCCCTTGTCACTACCCTTCACCTTTGCCAATTGGACCTGATGTAAATGCAGATGAATTACATGTATATATGCCTGCCTGTCTCTATTTTCTATTTCAGGTAGAGATTCCAGTTGGGCGACCCATGATGGAGTACGAGGTCGTACTCAGCTTAAAGCAGTGGGGTATGTAGTGTACGGGGACTGTAATACCCGTCACTACCAAAGTGTCACTTGGTGTGCTGTCGTCCCCCCCTTAGTTATGGAGAAGTTGGTATATGTCAGTTTTATAAAATGTCATGTAATGTAATGTTATGTATTTCCTTGTTACTATGACACTTGCATGTACAGGCCTGCTAGGGGTGTCATTCCAGCTTCTAGTCACTAGAGGGAGCTAGGGAGCCCTAGTTTATATAAGGCCCAGTCAAGGAAGCAAAGGTCAGTCTAGTGGAGAGCTCAGAAGTTTCTAGAGCCTCAGGAAGCTGAGAGGGACAGAGGCAAAGTGCAGAGAAGCAAGAGGTACTAAAAATAACAGAGGAGGTACTTTCTAAAGCTATAGCCAAGGATATAAAGCCAGAACTAGGTTATTGGGCCTTGGTGAAGAATTGCTATATTCCAGGATCAGACAGAAATAGAGTGCAAGCTCCTGTACTGCAAGTCCTGTGTTCAACACTCTGTAATCACCTTGCTAAATCTGTAATTGCCTGCATCAACCGTATTGCAAAATCGACTGTATGCCAAGGAACTGCGATTCCAATATTGTCTCTGCATGAAAACTACTAAAGTTGGAGTTCTGTTTTAATACCACGTGTTCCTCAATTTATTCCTGCTATCCGCAAACGGCGTGCCACCGTTTAATTGGCACTGGCGTCACGAACAATTTCTACCATCACCTGCCTATGCAGAGAGTCAGCCGTCTCAGGTTAGTGTATATTGCACTACATCACCCAGAAACACCTATTACACACAACTTGAGTACGCTGCACAAGCATCATACTACTTGCCCCAAGAGGCCATCACAGCCATGCCTTCTATTGGCATGGCTGTGATTGGCCAGTGCAGCATGTGACCCAGCCTCTATATAAGCTGGAGTCACGTAGCGCCGCACGTCACTCTGCTGTTACAAGTGTAGGGAGAGGTTGCAGCTGCGACGTTAGGGCGAGATTAGGCAGATTAACTCCTCCAAAAGACTTCATTCTGTGATCGATCTACAGCTGTGGATTATTGAACTGCTGCTATTCAATTGCTCACTGTTTTTAGGCTGCCCAGAGCGTTTTTCAGTCACTTTTTTCTGGGGTGATCGGCGGCCATTTTGTGGCTTGTGGTGCGCCAGCACAAGCTGTCACCAAGTACATTTAACTATCAATAGTGTGGTTATTTTTTGGCCATATACTACATCTGGTGCAGGCTGAGCTTGTGTCACCCAAGTGCATTTAACCATCAATAGTGTGGTTATTTTTTGGCCATATACTACATCAGGTGCAGGCTGAGCCTGTGTCACCCAAGTGCATTTAACCATCAATAGTGTGCTTATTTTTTGGCTATATCCTACATCAGGGTCAAGCTGTCACCAAGTGCATTTAACCATCAATAGTGTGGTTATTTTTTGGCCATATACTACATCAGGGGCAAGCTGAGCCTGTCACCAAGTTATTCTCAATAACTTCACACACATACAATTCCCAATTTTGCAATTCTCTAAATTAGTGGTTTCTGCTGTATCAGGCCTACTTTAAATCTATCCCGAAAATGGTATATTAGATTCAAGGTGCTGATAGGGTAATTCTCAATAACTTCACACACACGCTACTGTGCAGATCCAAGTCTAATTCTGTCCGTAAACGTATACCTGTCACCCAGCGCCTAAAAAATAGGCCTCAAATTTATATTCAGCTAAATCTGTCATTACTTGTGTGCCTGTATTAGTGTAATATGGTACCTAAATAGATAGCCAGATAGTGTTAGGTGTCTGTAAAAAAAGGCCTGAATTTGAATTCAATACATTGGGCCAAATAATATTTTTCTTATTTTGGTGAACGGTAACAATGAGGAAAACATCTAGTAAGGGACGCGGACGTGGACATGGTCGTGGTGGTGTTAGTGGACCCTCTGGTGCTGGGAGAGGACGTGGCCGTTCTGCCACAGCCACACGTCCTAGTGTACCAACTACCTCAGGTCCCAGTAGCCGCCAGAATTTACAGGGATATTTGGTGGGGCCCAATGCCGTTCTAAGGATGGTAAGGCCTGAGCAGGTACAGGCATTAGTCAATTGGGTGGCCGACAGTGGATCCAGCACGTTCACATTATCTCCCACCCAGTCTTCTGCAGAAAGCGCACAGATGGTGCCTGAAAACCAAGCCCATCAGTCTGTCACATCACCCCCATGCATATCAGGGAAACTGTCTGAGCCTCAAGTTATGCAGCAGTCTCTTATGCTGTTTGAAGACTCTGCTGCCAGGGTTTCCCAAGGGCATCCACCTAGCCCTTCCCCAGGGGTGGAAGAGATAGAATGCACTAACGCACAACCACTTATGTTTCCTGATGATGAGGACATGGGAATACCACCTCAGCACGTCTCTGATGATGACGAAACACAGGTGCCAACTGCTGCGTCTTTCTGCAGTGTGCAGACTGAACAGGAGGTCAGGGAGGAAGACTGGGTGGAAGACGATTCAGGGGACGATGAGGTCCTAGACCCCACATGGAATAAAGGTCGTGCCACTGACTTTCACAGTTCGGAGGAAGAGGCAGTGGTGAGACCGAGCCAACAGCGTAGCAAAAGAGGGAGCAGTGGGCAAAAGCAGAACACCCGCCGCCAAGAGACTCTGCTACTGACCGCCGCCATCTGGGACCGAGCACCCCAAAGGCAGCTTCAAGGAGTTCCCTGGCATGGCACTTCTTCAAACAATGGGCTGACGACAAGACCCGAGTGGTTTGCACGCTGTGCCATCAGAGCCTGAAGCGAGGCATTAACGTTCTGAACCTTAGCACAACCTGCATGACCAGGCACCTGCATGCAAAGCATGAACTGCAGTGGAGTAAACACCTTAAAAACAAGGAACTCACTCAGGCTCCCCCTGCTACCTCTTCTGCTGCTGCCGCCTCAGCCTCTTCTGCTGCTGCCGCCGCCTCGGCCTCCGCCTCTGGAGGAACGTTGGCATCTGCCGCCCAGCAAACATGGGATGTGCCACCAACACCACCACCTACGTCACCAAGCATCTTAACCATGTCACACGGCAGCGTTCAGCTCTCCATCTCACAAACATTTGAGAGAAAGCGTAAATTCCCACCTAGCCACCCTCGATCCCTGGCCCTGAATGCCAGCATTTCTAAACTACTGGCCTATGAAATGCTGTCATTCAGGCTGGTGGACACAGACAGCTTCAAACAGCTCATGTCGCTTGCTGTCCCACAGTATGTTGTTCCCAGCCGCCACTACTTCTCCAAGAGAGCCGTGCCTTCCCTGCACAACCAAGTATCCGATAAAATCAAGTGTGCACTGCGCAACGCCATCTGTGGCAAGGTCCACCTAACCACAGATACGTGGACCAGTAAGCACGGCCAGGGACGCTATATCTCCCTAACTGCACACTGGGTAAATGTAGTGGCGGCTGGGCCCCAGGCGGAGAGCTGTTTGGCGCACGTCCTTCCGCCGCCAAGGATCGCAGGGCAACATTCTTTGCCTCCTGTCTCCTCCTCCTCCTACTCGGCTTCCTCCTCCTCTTCTTCCACCTGCTCATCCAGTCAGCCACACACCTTCACCACCAACTTCAGCACAGCCCAGAGTAAACGTCAGCAGGCCGTTCTGAAACTCATATGTTTGGGGGACAGGCCCCACACCGCACAGGAGTTGTGGCGGGGAATAGAACAACAGACCGACGAGTGGTTGCTGCCGGTGAGCCTCAAGCCCGGCCTGGTGGTGTGCGATAATGGGCGAAATCTCGTTGCAGCTCTGGGACTAGCCGGTTTGACGCACATCCCTTGCCTGGCGCATGTGCTGAATTTGGTGGTGCAGAAGTTCATTCACAACTACCCCGACATGTCAGAGCTGCTGCATAAAGTGCGGGCCGTCTGTTCGCGCTTCCGGCGTTCACATCCTGCCGCTGCTCGCCTGTCTGCGCTACAGCGTAACTTCGGCCTTCCCGCTCACCGCCTCATATGCGACGTGCCCACCAGGTGGAACTCCACCTTGCACATGCTGGACAGACTGTGCGAGCAGCAGCAGGCCATAGTGGAGTTTCAGCTGCAGCACGCACGGGTCAGTCGCACTGCGGAACAGCACCACTTCACCACCAATGACTGGGCCTCCATGCGAGACCTGTGTGCCCTGTTGCGCTGTTTCGAGTACTCCACCAACATGGCCAGTGGCGATGACGCCGTTATCAGCGTTACAATGGGCGATGATGGAAGAGGAGGTGGCCCAGGAGGAGGAGGAGGAAGAGGGGTCATTTTTAGCACTTTCAGGCAGTCTCTTCGAAGTGACTCAGAGGGAGGTTTTTTGCAACAGCAGAGGCCAGGTACAAATGTGGCCAGACAGGGCCCACTACTGGAGGACGAGGAGGACGAGGATGAGGAGGAGGTGGAGGAGGATGAGGATGAAGCATGTTCACAGCGGGCTGGCACCCAACGCAGCTCGGGCCCAACACTGGTGCGTGGCTGGGGGGAAACACAGGACGATGACGATACGCCTCCCACAGAGGACAGCTTGTCCTTACCTCTGGGCAGCCTGGCACACATGAGCAACTACATGCTGCAGTGCCTGCGCAACGACAGCAGAGTTGCCCACATTTTAACGTGTGCGGACTACTGGGTGGCCACCCTGCTGGATCCCCGGTACAAAGACAATGTGCCCACCTTACTTCCTACACTGGAGCGTGATAGGAAGATGCGCGAGTACAAGCGCACGTTGGTAAACGCGCTACTGAGAGCATTCCCAAATGCCACAGGGGAACAAGTGGAAGCCCAAGGCGAAGGCAGAGGAGGAGCAAGAGGTCGCCAACGCAGCTGTGTCACGGCCAGCTCCTCTGAGGGCAGGGTTAGCATGGCAGAGATGTGGAAAAGTTTTGTCACCACGCCACAGCTAAGTGCACCACCACCTGATACGGAACGTGTTAGCAGGAGGCAACATTTCACTAACATGGTGGAACAGTACCTGTGCACACCCCTCCACGTACTGACTGATGGTTCGGCCCCATTCAACTTCTGGGTCTCCAAATTGTCCACGTGGCCAGAGCTAGCCTTTTATGCCTTGGAGGTGCTGGCCTGCCCGGCGGCCAGCGTTTTGTCTGAACGTGTATTCAGCACGGCAGGGGGCATCATTACAGACAAACGCAGCCGCCTGTCTACAGCCAATGTGGACAAGCTGACGTTCATAAAAATGAACCAGGCATGGATCCCACAGGACCTGTCCATCCCTTGTGCAGATTAGATATTAACTACCTCCCCTTAACAATATATTATTGTACTCCAGGGCACTTCCTCATTCAATCCTATTTTTATTTTCATTTTACCATTATATTGCGGGCCAACCCAAAGTTGAATGAACCTCTCCTCTGTCTGGGTGCCGGGGCCTAAAAATATGTGACAGTGGCCTGTTCCAGTGGTGGGTGACATGAAGCCTGATTCTCTGCTGACATGAAGCCAGATTCTCTGTTATGGGACCTCTCTCCTCTGTCTGGGTGCCGGGGCCTAAATATGTGACAGTGGCCTGTTCCAGTGGTGGGTGACGTGAAGCCTGATTCTCTGCTATGACATGAAGACTGATTCTCTGTTACGGGACCTCTCTCCTCTGTCATGGGTGCCGGGGCCTAAAAATATCTGACAGTGGCCTGTTCCAGTGGTGGGTGACGTGAAGACTGATTCTCTGCTATGGGACCTCTCTCCTCTGTCTGGGTGCTGGAGCCTAAATATCTGACAGTGGCCTGTTCCAGTGGTGGGTGACGTGAAGCCTGATTCTCTGCTGACATGAAGCCTGATGCTCTGCTATGGGACCTCTCTCCTCTGTCTGGGTGCCGGGGCCTAAATATGTGACAGTGGCCTGCTCCAGTGGTGGGTGACGTGAAGCCTGATTCTCTGCTATGACATGAAGCCTGATTCTCTGCTATGGGACCTCTCTCCAATTGATATTGGTTAATTTTTATTTATTTTATTTTTATTTTAATTCATTTCCCTATCCACATTTGTTTGCAGGGGATTTACCTACATGTTGCTGCCTTTTGCAGCCCTCTAGCTCTTTCCTGGGCTGTTTTACAGCCTTTTTAGTGCCGAAAAGTTTGGGTCCCCATTGACTTCAATGGGGTTCGGGACGAAGTTCAGATCGGGTTCGGATCCCGAACCCGAACATTTCCGGGAAGTTCGGCCGAACTTCTCGAACTCGAACATCCAGGTGTTCGCTCAAGTCTACTTATAATGATGACATTACATTTGCTAAAAAAACAAACTGTGACCTCCTAGTGATGACAAATGCATATACAGGCGTTGAACCTATCTTGCCCCAGGAGAAAATTAATACTTCACTTTTATTGTTGCTGATTAAAATCTAAACTAAGCTTTAATTGAACTTAAACTATTGAACCAAAAGTCAAATAAGTTAAAAATACAGTCACCACTCCACTGTGATATCTGATTAATATCTGAAGTCAGTGGATCAAGAGGGAGATCAGTGCACTTTCTCTCACCCCCGTCACTTAAATGGCAAAATGCTGCCAGTGGTCGGCTTACAGCGCCACTAGACACCTAATCTAAGTTGTGGGAGCGCGGAGCTGTCAACCCAGTCGGCACGCATGCGCAGTTCAGGAAAATGAGATTTCCTGTTCTAAGTGCCTGCACAGCCGCAGTACGCACAGTACCTTTCCCCCTTCTGGAGTCTAAGTCTGTGCGCATGCGTAGTCCAACAATATCGGATCCTATGCTCAGAGTGCCGGCGCAGCCACCGGCTGGGCAGGACGTCACTGATGACGTGTGACCTGCATCATGATGGTGTGCCCTGGATGGAAAACCAGCTAGTAAGGTGTGATGGGGGCGACACACCTCTGTAGGGGGTGGGATCCATGACGCTACCTGCTGACAGGTATTGTGTCACAGAGTTCATTGGATGCCTAGTCTGTCAATCAAAGCATGACCTATATATACTTCCACCAGGTCAAGGTCACTCATTGCTGCCCATTCCCCTAAAGAAGCCAGGTTTACTGGTGAAACATGTTGGGGGCAGACCCTGTTTTTAATCCAGTAAATCACTCCACTGTTAGACAGAAGTAGTCCAGCCGGCCTACTTATCAGTGCTAGCATGTGTTAGCAGTCAGACACGGCATCAAAGCTGAGCCTTGTCCGTTTGCAGTGGCCACTGTCAATAGGATATATATATTGGCTTGACAGCACATGCAATACTCAGTGTGCTGCGGTCTCAGTGGGTTGACGGCTCCGCGCTCCCACAACTTAGATTAGGTGTCTAGTGGCGCTGTAAGCCGACTACTGGCAGCATATTGCCATTTAAGTGACGGGGGTGAGAGAAAGTGCACTGATCTCCCTCTTGATCCACTGACTTCAGATATTAATCAGATATCACAGTGGAGTGGTGACTGTATTTTTAACTTATTTGATTTTTGGTTCAATAGTTTAAGTTCAATTAAAGGTACTGAGCACAAGTTTAGATTTTAATCAGCAACATTAAAAGTGAAGTATTAATTTTCTCCTGGGGCAAGATAGGTTCAACGCCTGTATAGGCATCTGTAAATAAACTATTCAATAAACCTTACCCAGGTCATGTCCCGATTGTAAATAGCTGCTAGTGATGACATCACACTCACCTCCCAAGTATGCGCAGTTGAAGTAGCTGCACAGCTGCCCGGTGCTCTCCACGGTGTAAGTGTTTTTACTTTTCTTTATGTTTCTGAATTTTTCTGCCACTGGAATCAAGACTTCTAGTTCGTCAAATTCTGAAAACTTGTCAATGTCTACCCCAAAGCAGGTCGAGATGATGAAGAAAGGATTTGCGCCAAACTTTTCAGCCTCGCTCTTATCTTGGGAGGAGGATGTAAACTGGCCGAAGCGGAACTCTTTAGCGATGTTGATGTTGCCCAGTTTGGTTCCTCTGTAGGTGGTGAAGCGCTTGGCACAGCCTTCCCTCAGGACCTGCAAAGCTCGGGTCAGGTAGAAGTGAAGAGCTTTGAAGGGGAAATTCTTCATATAATAATCTCGGGACTGTCCAGCAATAGAGACGTTACCATTCAGCTGCTTGTAGATGGGGTGCGGCGTTTCCATCGTGTATAAAACCACCGCTACCC